>NC_136491.1:156942936-157037936 GCF_053919585.1 Euprymna scolopes
TATCTATCCAAGGTATGGATCTATAATTTTTGAAAGATAAAAAAAAAAACGAGAAGTTATTTAAAAAAAAAAGATCAGCTGATTTTGCTAAAAAGAAAGTTTACGCGCAAAACTTGAATAACAACAATATTTTTCTCTCCAAATATAAATCTATATGATTGTGACCCAACCAGCTATAATGGTCGGAGATTGTCCCGGGGTGAGCGAATAAGGAGAGTTGAATTAGAGCTATGGTCTAAAATTGCCCCAAAAGGGGCTAATGAGAACCGAATCACAGTTTTTTTAAAAAAACTTTATATGACAATATGGGGGATTGCCGGGTAACCGTGCTGATTAATAAGAGAAACGGCTTGGTTGCCGATATGAAATGCATTTCCTTTGTATAGGAAAAGACAAATTCGACAAAATGAAACAATATTGTTTGGTAAATGTTGTTTTGAGTAACCCTGTTTAGACTAGAAGTAACCTTAGGGGTCAAGACCGAGGTTAACCGATCTGTGAGAAATCATTGATGGGAAATTTTGGTTGCTGACGAGAAGTTACCTAATTGGGGTGCGTGGATGAGACCTAATTAGGGTGCGTGGATGAGGTGGCTAATTATCCAATCAGGGCGAACTAGATTATAACGTAACGTGCAAGGATTGGTTTGAGAAAACTCCTAGACCGCGCCGACTTACCTCAAACCTTCCAAGAGACTGTAGAGCTAGGATAAATTAGAGTTTTGGAGGAGTTTTGCTGGAGTTGGGAATCGTTTTTTGGCGGTCACAGATGTTGAGAGTCCGCATTGCTGTGTACTACCCCCACCCCGCGTGAAAACACTCGTTCGATAGGCAAGGAATCGGTTGTTAAAACAAGAAAAGGCTCCGTTTGAACGACTATCGAAACTGCCAAACAAAATAAAGATATAATCTATAGTTTCTATTTTATCTTTCCTGTTGGTAACTGTACATACTTTTCTTTTCTTTTTGTGAATAATTAATCTTTATAACAAAAACTGAAACCAACATCCGCGTTAATCACTCATCTTTATTAACTTTTGAGTTAACTTCAGGCAGGAAACCACATTGATTTATTTTTTTTTCAGCAAACAGCCAGCGAGCGAGAAAGAGAGAGAGAGAGAGAGAGAGAGAGAGAGAGAGAGGGGAGGGAGGGAGAGAGAGAGAAAAAGAGAGAGAGAGACTCGTCAACTTACCGCATACAGCATTCGAATGTATAACTCGTGCTCTCTAGAGATCCAAGTTATTACAAGAGGACCTTTTGTAATCTGTTGGGCTGTGATCAACCGCCTCAGGAGAAAGAACACTATTTGGTTTAATCCTCCATTTAGCGCAAATGTCAAACCAATATACCTAAAGATTTTTTTTTTAAATTGTACAAAACTGTTTCAAGTACCCACATAGATATAGTTCTATTTTTAATAAAAAACTGAACTTTCCTATCAATCTATGCTTTATTTAGCACAAGGAATCTTAATATCCAATAACAAAAAATTAACTCTGTGCCCCCCCCCAAAAAAAACCTCTTTCCAATTAAACCCCCAAATAACTGCAATTGTAATAACAAACAAATTTGCCCACTCAGTAATGATTGCATTCATATAGATGTTATATATTCATGCACGATTACAAAGCTCCCCCCGTAACCCACCCAGAGCAGATACTAATATTCTGTTTTTAAGCTCTCTCCCTTCCCATCAATCATCTTATAAAATTACTGGTTCAATAAACCAATTAAGAAACCCTTCTATTAACAGTCCTACAACTGGTAATAATAATAATAATAATAATAATAATAATAATAATAATAATAATAATAATAATAATAATAATAATTATAACAACAACAACAATATTTCTCCTAACAATCATCCTAACACTAATATAACTTATGATCTCCTTCAAAAAACTATCCCGACATTCATTGCCCCGACTATTGTTCATCACAACAAACGAAATTTAAACTATCTCCCCAAATTAAATCCCAATACAAATCAACAAATTAATATAAAGCCCCGAATACATAGTAAAACACATGCGCATATCGGCGCTACTTCAACTTTAATAAAGACAAGAATATCTAACCACGCATCTTCTTTAACAACCAAAATTTTTTTAGATTAAGTCTTTTAATTAAAGTTTTTAAAGAAGTTCCTTGGTTATTATTAGAATTTTTAATTGAGATCGGAATTTTGTTAGATTTAAGTCTTTTAATTAAAGTTGTTAAATAAGTTCCTTGGTTATTATTAGAATTTTTAATTGAGATCGGAATTTTGTCAGATTTAAGTCTTTTAATTAAAGTTTTTAAAGAAGTTCCTTGGTTATTATAAGAATTTTTAATTGAGATGGGAGTTTTGTTAGATTTAAGTCTTTTAATTAAAGTTGTTAAAGAAGTTCCTTGGTTATTATTAGAATTTTTAATTGAGATGGGAGTTTTGTTAGATTTAAGTCTTTTAATTAAAGTTGTTAAAGAAGTTCCTTGGTTATTATTAGAATTTTTAATTGAGATGGGAATTTTGTTAGATTTAAATCTTTTAATTAAAGTTGTTAAAGAAGTTCCTTGGTTATTATTAGAATTTTTAATTTAGATCGGAATTTTGTTAGATTTAAGTCTTTTAATTAAAGTTGTTAAAGAAGTTCCTTGGTTATTATTAGAATTTTTAATTGAGATGGGAATTTTGTTGGATTTAAGTCTTTTAATTAAAGTTGTTAAATAAGTTCCTTGGTTATTATTAGAATTTTTAATTGAGATCGGAATTTTGTTAGATTTAAGTCTTTTAATTAAAGTTGTTAAATAAGTTCCTTGGTTATTATTAGAATTTTTAATTGAGATCGGAATTTTGTCAGATTTAAGTCTTTTAATTAAAGTTGTTAAAGAAGTTCCTTGGTTATTATAAGAATTTTTAATTGAGATGGGAATTTTGTTAGATTTAAGTCTTTTAATTAAAGTTGTTAAAGAAGTTCCTTGGTTATTATTAGAATTTTTAATTGAGATCGGAATTTTGTCAGATTTAAGTCTTTTAATTAAAGTTGTTAAAGAAGTTCCTTGGTTATTATTAGAATTTTTAATTGAGATGGGAGTTTTGTTAGATTTAAGTCTTTTAATTAAAGTTGTTAAAGAAGTTCCTTGGTTATTATTAGAATTTTTAATTGAGATGGGAGTTTTGTTAGATTTAAGTCTTTTAATTAAAGTTGTTAAATAAGTTCCTTGGTTATTATTAGAATTTTTAATTGAGATGGGAGTTTTGTTAGATTTAAGTCTTTTAATTAAAGTTGTTAAAGAAGTTCCTTGGTTATTATTAGAATTTTTAATTGAGATGGGAGTTTTGTTAGATTTAAGTCTTTTAATTAAAGTTGTTAAAGAAGTTCCTTGGTTATTATTAGAATTTTTAATTGAGATGGGAGTTTTGTTGGATTTAAGTCTTTTAATTAAAGTTGTTAAAGAAGTTCCTTGGTTATTATTAGAATTTTTAATTGAGATCGGAATTTTGTTAGATTTAAGTCTTTTAATTAAAGTTGTTAAAGAAGTTCCTTGGTTATTATTAGAATTTTTAATTGAGATGGGAGTTTTGTTAGATTTAAGTCTTTTAATTAAAGTTGTTAAAGAAGTTCCTTGGTTATTATTAGAATTTTTAATTGAGATGGGAGTTTTGTAAGATTTAAGTCTTTTAATTAAAGTTGTTAAAGAAGTTCCTTGGTTATTATTAGAATTTTTAATTGAGATGGGAGTTTTGTTAGATTTAAGTCTTTTAATTAAAGTTGTTAAAGAAGTTCCTTGGTTATTATTAGAATTTTTAATTGAGATGGGAGTTTTGTTAGATTTAAGTGTCTTAATTAAAGTTGTTAAAGAAGTTCCTTGGTTATTATTAGAATTTTTAATTGAGATGGGAGTTTTGTTGGATTTAAGTCTTTTAATTAAAGTTGTTAAAGAAGTTCCTTGGTTATTATTAGAATTCTTAATTGAGATGGGAGTTTTGTTAGATTTAAGTCTTTTAATTAAAGTTGTTAAAGAAGTTCCTTGGTTATTATTAGAATTTTTAATTGAGATGGGAGTTTTGTTAGATTTAAGTGTCTTAATTAAAGTTGTTAAAGAAGTTCCTTGGTTATTATTAGAATTTTTAATTGAGATGGGAATTTTGTTAGATTTAAGTCTTTTAATTAAAGTTGTTAAAGAAGTTCCTTGGTTATTATTAGAATTTTTAATTGAGATGGGAGTTTTGTTAGATTTAAGTCTTTTAATTAAAGTTGTTAAAGAAGTTCCTTGGTTATTATTAGAATTTTTAATTGAGATGGGAGTTTTGTTAGATTTAAGTCTTTTAATTAAAGTTGTTAAAGAAGTTCCTTGGTTATTATTAGAATTTTTAATTGAGATGGGAGTTTTGTTAGATTTAAGTCTTTTAATTAAAGTTGTTAAATAAGTTCCTTGGTTATTATTAGAATTTTTAATTGAGATCGGAATTTTGTCAGATTTAAGTCTTTTAATTAAAGTTGTTAAAGAAGTTCCTTGGTTATTATTAGAATTTTTAATTGAGATGGGAGTTTTGTTAGATTTAAGTCTTTTAATTAAAGTTGTTAAAGAAGTTCCTTGGTTATTATTAGAATTTTTAATTGAGATGGAAGTTTTGTTAGATTTAAGTCTTTTAATTAAAGTTGTTAAATAAGTTCCTTGGTTATTATTAGAATTTTTAATTGAGATGGGAGTTTTGTTAGATTTAAGTCTTTTAATTAAAGTTGTTAAAGAAGTTCCTTGGTTATTATTAGAATTTTAAATTGAGATGGGAGTTTTGTTGGATTTAAGTCTTTTAATTAAAGTTGTTAAAGAAGTTCCTTGGTTATTATTAGAATTTTTAATTGAGATGGGAGTTTTGTTAGATTTAAGTCTTTTAATTAAAGTTGTTAAAGAAGTTCCTTGGTTATTATTAGAATTTTTAATTGAGATGGGAGTTTTGTAAGATTTAAGTCTTTTAATTAAAGTTGTTAAAGAAGTTCCTTGGTTATTATTAGAATTTTTAATTGAGATGGGAGTTTTGTTAGATTTAAGTCTTTTAATTAAAGTTGTTAAAGAAGTTCCTTGGTTATTATTAGAATTTTTAATTGAGATGGGAGTTTTGTTAGATTTAAGTCTCTTAATTAAAGTTGTTAAAGAAGTTCCTTGGTTATTATTAGAATTTTTAATTGAGATGGGAGTTTTGTTGGATTTAAGTCTTTTAATTAAAGTTGTTAAAGAAGTTCCTTGGTTATTATTAGAATTTTTAATTGAGATGGGAGTTTTGTTAGATTTAAGTCTTTTAATTAAAGTTGTTAAAGAAGTTCCTTGGTTATTATTAGAATTTTTAATTGAGATGGGAGTTTTGTTAGATTTAAGTCTTTTAATTAAAGTTGTTAAAGAAGTTCCTTGGTTATTATTAGAATTTTTAATTGAGATGGGAGTTTTGTTAGATTTAAGTCTTTTAATTAAAGTTGTTAAAGAAGTTCCTTGGTTATTATTAGAATTTTTAATTGAGATCGGAATTTTGTCAGATTTAAGTCTTTTAATTAAAGTTGTTAAAGAAGTTCCTTGGTTATTATTAGAATTTTTAATTGAGATTGGAGTTTTGTTAGATTTAAGTCTTTTAATTAAAGTTGTTAAAGAAGTTCCTTGGTTATTATTAGAATTTTTAATTGAGATGGGAGTTTTGTTAGATTTAAGTCTTTTAATTAAAGTTGTTAAAGAAGTTCCTTGGTTATTATTAGAATTTTTAATTGAGATCGGAATTTTGTCAGATTTAAGTCTTTTAATTAAAGTTGTTAAAGAAGTTCCTTGGTTATTATTAGAATTTTTAATTGAGATTGGAGTTTTGTTAGATTTAAGTCTTTTAATTAAAGTTGTTAAAGAAGTTCCTTGGTTATTATTAGAATTTTTAATTGAGATGGGAGTTTTGTTAGATTTAAGTCTTTTAATTAAAGTTGTTAAAGAAGTTCCTTGGTTATTATTAGAATTTTTAATTGAGATCGGAATTTTGTCAGATTTAAGTCTTTTAATTAAAGTTGTTAAAGAAGTTCCTTGGTTATTATTAGAATTTTTAATTGAGATTGGAGTTTTGTTAGATTTAAGTCTTTTAATTAAAGTTGTTAAAGAAGTTCCTTGGTTATTATTAGAATTTTTAATTGAGATGGGAGTTTTGTTAGATTTAAGTCTTTTAATTAAAGTTGTTAAAGAAGTTCCTTGGTTATTATTAGAATTTTTAATTGAGATGGGAGTTTTGTTAGATTTAAGTCTTTTAATTAAAGTTGTTAAAGAAGTTCCTTGGTTATTATTAGAATTTTTAATTGAGATGGGAGTTTTGTTAGATTTAAGTCTTTTAATTAAAGTTGTTAAAGAAGTTCCTTGGTTATTATTAGAATTTTTAATTGAGATGGGAGTTTTGTTAGATTAAAGTCTTTTAATTAAAGTTGTTAAAGAAGTTCCTTGGTTATTATTAGAATTTTTAATTGAGATGGGAGTTTTGTTAGATTTAAGTCTTTTAATTAAAGTTGTTAAAGAAGTTCCTTGGTTATTATTAGAATTTTTAATTGAGATCGGAATTTTGTCAGATTTAAGTCTTTTAATTAAAGTTGTTAAAGAAGTTCCTTGGTTATTATTAGAATTTTTAATTGAGATGGGAGTTTTGTTAGATTTAAGTCTTTTAATTAAAGTTGTTAAAGAAGTTCCTTGGTTATTATAAGAATTTTTAATTGAGATGGGAGTTTTGTTAGATTTAAGTCTTTTAATTAAAGTTGTTAAATAAGTTCCTTGGTTATTATTAGAATTTTTAATTGAGATGGGAGTTTTGTTAGATTTAAGTCTTTTAATTAAAGTTGTTAAAGAAGTTCCTTGGTTATTATTAGAATTTTTAATTGAGATGGGAGTTTTGTTAGATTTAAGTCTTTTAATTAAAGTTGTTAAAGAAGTTCCTTGGTAATTATTAGAATTTTTAATTGAGATGGGAGTTTTGTTGGATTTAAGTCTTTTAATTAAAGTTGTTAAAGAAGTTCCTTGGTTATTATTAGAATTTTTAATTGTGATGGGAGTTTTGTTAGATTTAAGTCTTTTAATTAAAGTTGTTAAAGAAGTTCATTGGTTATTATTAGAATTTTTAATTGAGATGGGAGTTTTGTTAGATTTAAGTCTTTTAATTAAAGTTGTTAAAGAAGTTCCTTGGTTATTATTAGAATTTTTAATTGAGATGGGAGTTTTGTTAGATTTAAGTCTTTTAATTAAAGTTGTTAAAGAAGTTCCTTGGTTATTATTAGAATTTTTAATTGAGATGGGAGTTTTGTTAGATTTAAGTCTTTTAATTAAAGTTGTTAAAGAAGTTCCTTGGTTATTATTAGAATTTTTAATTGAGATCGGAATTTTGTTAGATTTAAGTCTTTTAATTAAAGTTGTTAAAGAAGTTCCTTGGTTATTATTAGAATTTTTAATTGAGATGGGAGTTTTGTTAGATTTAAGTCTTTTAATTAAAGTTGTTAAAGAAGTTCCTTGGTTATTATTAGAATTTTTAATTGAGATGGGAGTTTTGTTGGATTTAAGTCTTTTAATTAAAGTTGTTAAAGAAGTTCCTTGGTTATTATTAGAATTTTTAATTGAGATCGGAATTTTGTTAGATTTAAGTCTTTCAATTAAAGTTGTTAAAGAAGTTCCTTGGTTATTATTAGAATTTTTAATTGAGATGGGAGTTTTGTTAGATTTAAGTCTTTTAATTAAAGTTGTTAAAGAAGTTCCTTGGTTATTATTAGAATTTTTAATTGAGATGGGAGTTTTGTTAGATTTAAGTCTTTTAATTAAAGTTGTTAAAGAAGTTCCTTGGTTATTATTAGAATTTTTAATTGAGATGGGAGTTTTGTTAGATTTAAGTCTTTTAATTAAAGTTGTTAAAGAAGTTCCTTGGTTATTATTAGAATTTTTAATTGAGATGGGAGTTTTGTTAGATTTAAGTCTTTTAATTAAAGTTGTTAAATAAATTCCTTGGTTATTATTAGAATTTTTAATTGAGATGGGAGTTTTGTTAGATTTAAGTATTTTAATTAAAGTTGTTAAAGAAGTTCCTTGGTTATTATTAGAATTTTTAATTGAGATGGGAGTTTTGTTAGATTTAAGTCTTTTAATTAAAGTTGTTAAAGAAGTTCCTTGGTTATTATTAGAATTTTTAATTGAGATGGGAGTTTTGTTGGATTTAAGTCTTTTAATTAAAGTTGTTAAAGAAGTTCCTTGGTTATTATTAGAATTTTTAATTGAGATCGGAATTTTGTTAGATTTAAGTCTTTCAATTAAAGTTGTTAAAGAAGTTCCTTGGTTATTATTAGAATTTTTAATTGAGATGGGAGTTTTGTTAGATTTAAGTCTTTTAATTAAAGTTGTTAAAGAAGTTCCTTGGTTATTATTAGAATTTTTAATTGAGATGGGAGTTTTGTTGGATTTAAGTCTTTTAATTAAAGTTGTTAAAGAAGTTCCTTGGTTATTATTAGAATTTTTAATTGAGATCGGAATTTTGTTAGATTTAAGTCTTTTAATTAAAGTTGTTAAATAAGTTCCTTGGTTATTATTAGAATTTTTAATTGAGATGGGAGTTTTGTTAGATTTAAGTCTTTTAATTAAAGTTGTTAAAGAAGTTCCTTGGTTATTATTAGAATTTTTAATTGAAATAGGAATTTTGTTAGATTTAAGTCTTTTAATTAAAGTTGTTAAATAAGTTCCTTGGTTATTATTAGAATTTTTAATTGAGATCGGAATTTTGTTAGATTTAAGTCTTTTAATTAAAGTTGTTAAAGAAGTTCCTTGGTTATTATTAGAATTTTTAATTGAGATCGGAATTTTGTTGGACTTAAGTCTTTTAATTAAAGTTGTTAAAGAAGTTCCTTGGTTATTATTAGAATTTTTAATTGAGATCGGAATTTTGTTAGATTTAAGTCTTTTAAATAAAGTTGTTAAAGAAGTTCCTTGGTTATTATTAGAATTTTTAATTGAGATCGGAATTTTGTCAGATTTAAGTCTTTTAATTAAAGTTGTTAAAGAAGTTCCTTGGTTATTATTAGAATTTTTAATTGAGATGGGAGTTTTGTTAGATTTAAGTCTTTTAATTAAAGTTGTTAAAGAAGTTCCTTGGTTATTATTAGAATTTTTAATTGAGATGGGAGTTTTGTTAGATTTAAGTCTTTTAATTAAAGTTGTTAAAGAAGTTCCTTGGTTATTATTAGAATTTTTAATTGAGATGGGAGTTTTGTTAGATTTAAGTCTTTTAATTAAAGTTGTTAAAGAAGTTCCTTGGTTATTATTAGAATTTTTAATTGAGATGGGAGTTTTGTTAGATTTAAGTCTTTTAATTAAAGTTGTTAAAGAAGTTCCTTGGTTATTATTAGAATTTTTAATTGAGATGGGAGTTTTGTTGGATTTAATTCTTTTAATTAAAGTTGTTAAAGAAGTTCCTTGGTTATTATTAGAATTTTTAATTGAGATCGGAATTTTGTTAGATTTAAGTCTTTTAATTAAAGTTGTTAAAGAAGTTCCTTGGTTATTATTAGAATTTTTAATTGAGATGGGAGTTTTGTTAGATTTAAGTCTTTTAATTAAAGTTGTTAAAGAAGTTCCTTGGTTATTATTAGAATTTTTAATTGAGATGGGAGTTTTGTTAGATTTAAGTCTTTTAATTAAAGTTGTTAAAGAAGTTCCTTGGTTATTATTAGAATTTTTAATTGAGATCGGAATTTTGTCAGATTTAAGTCTTTTA
Organism: Euprymna scolopes; assembly: GCF_053919585.1. Taxonomy (NCBI): domain Eukaryota; kingdom Metazoa; phylum Mollusca; class Cephalopoda; order Sepiida; family Sepiolidae; genus Euprymna; species Euprymna scolopes. The sequence continues at coordinate 156,952,679 of NC_136491.1, forward strand.
ATTAAAGTTGTTAAAGAAGTTCCTTGGTTATTATTAGAATTTTTAATTGAGATTGGAGTTTTGTTAGATTTAAGTCTTTTAATTAAAGTTGTTAAAGAAGTTCCTTGGTTATTATTAGAATTTTTAATTGAGATGGGAGTTTTGTTAGATTTAAGTCTTTTAATTAAAGTTGTTAAAGAAGTTCCTTGGTTATTATTAGAATTTTTAATTGAGATCGGAATTTTGTCAGATTTAAGTCTTTTAATTAAAGTTGTTAAAGAAGTTCCTTGGTTATTATTAGAATTTTTAATTGAGATTGGAGTTTTGTTAGATTTAAGTCTTTTAATTAAAGTTGTTAAAGAAGTTCCTTGGTTATTATTAGAATTTTTAATTGAGATGGGAGTTTTGTTAGATTTAAGTCTTTTAATTAAAGTTGTTAAAGAAGTTCCTTGGTTATTATTAGAATTTTTAATTGAGATGGGAGTTTTGTTAGATTTAAGTCTTTTAATTAAAGTTGTTAAAGAAGTTCCTTGGTTATTATTAGAATTTTTAATTGAGATGGGAGTTTTGTTAGATTTAAGTCTTTTAATTAAAGTTGTTAAAGAAGTTCCTTGGTTATTATTAGAATTTTTAATTGAGATGGGAGTTTTGTTAGATTAAAGTCTTTTAATTAAAGTTGTTAAAGAAGTTCCTTGGTTATTATTAGAATTTTTAATTGAGATGGGAGTTTTGTTAGATTTAAGTCTTTTAATTAAAGTTGTTAAAGAAGTTCCTTGGTTATTATTAGAATTTTTAATTGAGATCGGAATTTTGTCAGATTTAAGTCTTTTAATTAAAGTTGTTAAAGAAGTTCCTTGGTTATTATTAGAATTTTTAATTGAGATGGGAGTTTTGTTAGATTTAAGTCTTTTAATTAAAGTTGTTAAAGAAGTTCCTTGGTTATTATAAGAATTTTTAATTGAGATGGGAGTTTTGTTAGATTTAAGTCTTTTAATTAAAGTTGTTAAATAAGTTCCTTGGTTATTATTAGAATTTTTAATTGAGATGGGAGTTTTGTTAGATTTAAGTCTTTTAATTAAAGTTGTTAAAGAAGTTCCTTGGTTATTATTAGAATTTTTAATTGAGATGGGAGTTTTGTTAGATTTAAGTCTTTTAATTAAAGTTGTTAAAGAAGTTCCTTGGTAATTATTAGAATTTTTAATTGAGATGGGAGTTTTGTTGGATTTAAGTCTTTTAATTAAAGTTGTTAAAGAAGTTCCTTGGTTATTATTAGAATTTTTAATTGTGATGGGAGTTTTGTTAGATTTAAGTCTTTTAATTAAAGTTGTTAAAGAAGTTCCTTGGTTATTATTAGAATTTTTAATTGAGATGGGAGTTTTGTTAGATTTAAGTCTTTTAATTAAAGTTGTTAAAGAAGTTCCTTGGTTATTATTAGAATTTTTAATTGAGATGGGAGTTTTGTTAGATTTAAGTCTTTTAATTAAAGTTGTTAAAGAAGTTCCTTGGTTATTATTAGAATTTTTAATTGAGATGGGAGTTTTGTTAGATTTAAGTCTTTTAATTAAAGTTGTTAAAGAAGTTCCTTGGTTATTATTAGAATTTTTAATTGAGATCGGAATTTTGTTAGATTTAAGTCTTTTAATTAAAGTTGTTAAAGAAGTTCCTTGGTTATTATTAGAATTTTTAATTGAGATGGGAGTTTTGTTAGATTTAAGTCTTTTAATTAAAGTTGTTAAAGAAGTTCCTTGGTTATTATTAGAATTTTTAATTGAGATGGGAGTTTTGTTGGATTTAAGTCTTTTAATTAAAGTTGTTAAAGAAGTTCCTTGGTTATTATTAGAATTTTTAATTGAGATCGGAATTTTGTTAGATTTAAGTCTTTCAATTAAAGTTGTTAAAGAAGTTCCTTGGTTATTATTAGAATTTTTAATTGAGATGGGAGTTTTGTTAGATTTAAGTCTTTTAATTAAAGTTGTTAAAGAAGTTCCTTGGTTATTATTAGAATTTTTAATTGAGATGGGAGTTTTGTTAGATTTAAGTCTTTTAATTAAAGTTGTTAAAGAAGTTCCTTGGTTATTATTAGAATTTTTAATTGAGATGGGAGTTTTGTTAGATTTAAGTCTTTTAATTAAAGTTGTTAAATAAGTTCCTTGGTTATTATTAGAATTTTTAATTGAGATGGGAGTTTTGTTAGATTTAAGTCTTTTAATTAAAGTTGTTAAAGAAGTTCCTTGGTTATTATTAGAATTTTTAATTGAGATGGGAGTTTTGTTAGATTTAAGTCTTTTAATTAAAGTTGTTAAAGAAGTTCCTTGGTTATTATTAGAATTTTTAATTGAGATGGGAGTTTTGTTGGATTTAAGTCTTTTAATTAAAGTTGTTAAAGAAGTTCCTTGGTTATTATTAGAATTTTTAATTGAGATCGGAATTTTGTTAGATTTAAGTCTTTCAATTAAAGTTGTTAAAGAAGTTCCTTGGTTATTATTAGAATTTTTAATTGAGATGGGAGTTTTGTTAGATTTAAGTCTTTTAATTAAAGTTGTTAAAGAAGTTCCTTGGTTATTATTAGAATTTTTAATTGAGATGGGAGTTTTGTTGGATTTAAGTCTTTTAATTAAAGTTGTTAAAGAAGTTCCTTGGTTATTATTAGAATTTTTAATTGAGATCGGAATTTTGTTAGATTTAAGTCTTTTAATTAAAGTTGTTAAATAAGTTCCTTGGTTATTATTAGAATTTTTAATTGAGATGGGAGTTTTGTTAGATTTAAGTCTTTTAATTAAAGTTGTTAAAGAAGTTCCTTGGTTATTATTAGAATTTTTAATTGAAATAGGAATTTTGTTAGATTTAAGTCTTTTAATTAAAGTTGTTAAATAAGTTCCTTGGTTATTATTAGAATTTTTAATTGAGATCGGAATTTTGTTAGATTTAAGTCTTTTAATTAAAGTTGTTAAAGAAGTTCCTTGGTTATTATTAGAATTTTTAATTGAGATCGGAATTTTGTTGGACTTAAGTCTTTTAATTAAAGTTGTTAAAGAAGTTCCTTGGTTATTATTAGAATTTTTAATTGAGATCGGAATTTTGTTAGATTTAAGTCTTTTAAATAAAGTTGTTAAAGAAGTTCCTTGGTTATTATTAGAATTTTTAATTGAGATCGGAATTTTGTCAGATTTAAGTCTTTTAATTAAAGTTGTTAAAGAAGTTCCTTGGTTATTATTAGAATTTTTAATTGAGATGGGAGTTTTGTTAGATTTAAGTCTTTTAATTAAAGTTGTTAAAGAAGTTCCTTGGTTATTATTAGAATTTTTAATTGAGATGGGAGTTTTGTTAGATTTAAGTCTTTTAATTAAAGTTGTTAAAGAAGTTCCTTGGTTATTATTAGAATTTTTAATTGAGATGGGAGTTTTGTTAGATTTAAGTCTTTTAATTAAAGTTGTTAAATAAGTTCCTTGGTTATTATTAGAATTTTTAATTGAGATGGGAGTTTTGTTAGATTTAAGTCTTTTAATTAAAGTTGTTAAAGAAGTTCCTTGGTTATTATTAGAATTTTTAATTGAGATGGGAGTTTTGTTGGATTTAATTCTTTTAATTAAAGTTGTTAAAGAAGTTCCTTGGTTATTATTAGAATTTTTAATTGAGATCGGAATTTTGTTAGATTTAAGTCTTTTAATTAAAGTTGTTAAATAAGTTCCTTGGTTATTATTAGAATTTTTAATTGAGATGGGAGTTTTGTTAGATTTAAGTCTTTTAATTAAAGTTGTTAAAGAAGTTCCTTGGTTATTATTAGAATTTTTAATTGAGATCGGAATTTTGTTAGATTTAAGTCTTTTAATTAAAGTTGTTAAATAAGTTCCTTGGTTATTATTAGAATTTTTAATTGAGATCGGAATTTTGTTAGATTTAAGTCTTTTAATTAAAGTTGTTAAAGAAGTTCCTTGGTTATTATTAGAATTTTTAATTGAGATCGGAATTTTGTTGGACTTAAGTCTTTTAATTAAAGTTGTTAAAGAAGTTCCTTGGTTATTATTAGAATTTTTAATTGAGATGGGAGTTTTGTTAGATTTAAGTCTTTTAATTAAAGTTGTTAAATAAGTTCCTTGGTTATTATTAGAATTTTAAATTGAGATGGGAGTTTTGTTAGATTTAAGTCTTTTAATTAAAGTTGTTAAAGAAGTTCCTTGGTTATTATTAGAATTTTTAATTGAGATGGGAGTTTTGTTAGATTTAAGTCTTTTAATTAAAGTTGTTAAAGAAGTTCCTTGGTTATTATTAGAATTTTTAATTGAGATGGGAGTTTTGTTAGATTTAAGTCTTTTAATTAAAGTTGTTAAAAAAGTTCCATGGTTATTATTAGAATTTTTAATTGAGATGGGAGTTTTGTTGGATTTAAGTCTTTTAATTAAAGTTGTTAAAGAAGTTCCTTGGTTATTATTAGAATTTTTAATTGAGGTCGGAATTTTGTTAGATTTAAGTCTTTTAATTAAAGTTGTTAAAGAAGTTCCTTGGTTATTATTAGAATTTTTAATTGAGATGGGAGTTTTGTTAGATTTAAGTCTTTTAATTAAAGTTGTTAAAGAAGTTCCTTGGTTATTATTAGAATTTTTAATTGAGATGGGAGTTTTGTTAGATTTAAGTCTTTTAATTAAAGTTGTTAAAAAAGTTCCTTGGTTATTATTAGAATTTTTAATTGAGATGGGAGTTTTGTTGGATTTAAGTCTTTTAATTAAAGTTGTTAAAGAAGTTCCTTGGTTATTATTAGAATTTTTAATTGAGGTCGGAATTTTGTTAGATTTAAGTCTTTTAATTAAAGTTGTTAAAGAAGTTCCTTGGTTATTATTAGAATTTTTAATTGAGATGGGAGTTTTGTTGGATTTAAGTCTTTTAATTAAAGTTGTTAAAGAAGTTCCTTGGTTATTATTAGAATTTTTAATTGAGATCGGAATTTTGTCAGATTTAAGTCTTTTAATTAAAGTTGTTAAAGAAGTTCCTTGGTTATTATTAGAATTTTTAATTGAGATGGGAGTTTTGTTAGATTTAAGTCTTTTAATTAAAGTTGTTAAAGAAGTTCCTTGGTTATTATTAGAATTTTTAATTGAGATGGGAGTTTTGTTAGATTTAAGTCTTTTAATTAAAGTTGTTAAAGAAGTTCCTTGGTTATTATTAGAATTTTTAATTGAGATCGGAATTTTGTTAGATTTAAGTCTTTTAATTAAAGTTGTTAAATAAGTTCCTTGGTTATTATTAGAATTTTTAATTGAGATGGGAGTTTTGTTAGATTTAAGTCTTTTAATTAAAGTTGTTAACGAAGTTCCTTGGTTATTATAAGAATTTTTAATTGAGATCGGAATTTTGTTAGATTTAAGTCTTTTAATTAAAGTTGTTAAAGAAGTTCCTTGGTTATTATTAGAATTTTTAATTGAGATGGGAGTTTTGTTAGATTTAAGTCTTTTAATTAAAGTTGTTAAAGAAGTTCCTTGGTTATTATTAGAATTTTTAATTGAGATGGGAGTTTTGTTAGATTTAAGTCTTTTAATTAAAGTTGTTAAAGAAGTTCCTTGGTTATTATTAGAATTTTTAATTGAGATCGGAATTTTGTTAGATTTAAGTCTTTTAATTAAAGTTGTTAAATAAGTTCCTTGGTTATTATTAGAATTTTTAATTGAGATGGGAGTTTTGTTAGATTTAAGTCTTTTAATTAAAGTTGTTAAAGAAGTTCCTTGGTTATTATTAGAATTTTTAATTGAGATGGGAGTTTTGTTAGATTTAAGTCTTTTAATTAAAGTTGTTAAAGAAGTTCCTTGGTTATTATTAGAATTTTTAATTGAGATGGGAGTTTTGTTAGATTTAAGTCTTTTAATTAAAGTTGTTAAAAAAGTTCCATGGTTATTATTAGAATTTTTAATTGAGATGGGAGTTTTGTTGGATTTAAGTCTTTTAATTAAAGTTGTTAAAGAAGTTCCTTGGTTATTATTAGAATTTTTAATTGAGGTCGGAATTTTGTTAGATTTAAGTCTTTTAATTAAAGTTGTTAAAGAAGTTCCTTGGTTATTATTAGAATTTTTAATTGAGATGGGAGTTTTGTTAGATTTAAGTCTTTTAATTAAAGTTGTTAAAGAAGTTCCTTGGTTATTATTAGAATTTTTAATTGAGATGGGAGTTTTGTTAGATTTAAGTCTTTTAATTAAAGTTGTTAAAAAAGTTCCTTGGTTATTATTAGAATTTTTAATTGAGATGGGAGTTTTGTTGGATTTAAGTCTTTTAATTAAAGTTGTTAAAGAAGTTCCTTGGTTATTATTAGAATTTTTAATTGAGGTCGGAATTTTGTTAGATTTAAGTCTTTTAATTAAAGTTGTTAAAGAAGTTCCTTGGTTATTATTAGAATTTTTAATTGAGATGGGAGTTTTGTTGGATTTAAGTCTTTTAATTAAAGTTGTTAAAGAAGTTCCTTGGTTATTATTAGAATTTTTAATTGAGATCGGAATTTTGTCAGATTTAAGTCTTTTAATTAAAGTTGTTAAAGAAGTTCCTTGGTTATTATTAGAATTTTTAATTGAGATGGGAGTTTTGTTAGATTTAAGTCTTTTAATTAAAGTTGTTAAAGAAGTTCCTTGGTTATTATTAGAATTTTTAATTGAGATGGGAGTTTTGTTAGATTTAAGTCTTTTAATTAAAGTTGTTAAAGAAGTTCCTTGGTTATTATTAGAATTTTTAATTGAGATCGGAATTTTGTTAGATTTAAGTCTTTTAATTAAAGTTGTTAAATAAGTTCCTTGGTTATTATTAGAATTTTTAATTGAGATGGGAGTTTTGTTAGATTTAAGTCTTTTAATTAAAGTTGTTAACGAAGTTCCTTGGTTATTATTAGAATTTTTAATTGAGATCGGAATTTTGTTAGATTTAAGTCTTTTAATTAAAGTTGTTAAAGAAGTTCCTTGGTTATTATTAGAATTTTTAATTGAGATGGGAGTTTTGTTAGATTTAAGTCTTTTAATTAAAGTTGTTAAAGAAGTTCCTTGGTTATTATTAGAATTTTTAATTGAGATGGGAGTTTTGTTAGATTTAAGTCTTTTAATTAAAGTTGTTAAAGAAGTTCCTTGGTTATTATTAGAATTTTTAATTGAGATCGGAATTTTGTTAGATTTAAGTCTTTTAATTAAAGTTGTTAAATAAGTTCCTTGGTTATTATTAGAATTTTTAATTGAGATGGGAGTTTTGTTAGATTTAAGTCTTTTAATTAAAGTTGTTAAAGAAGTTCCTTGGTTATTATTAGAATTTTTAATTGAGATGGGAGTTTTGTTGGATTTAAGTCTTTTAATTAAAGATGTTAAAGAAGTTCCTTGGTTATTATTAGAATTTTTAATTGAGATGGGAGTTTTGTTAGATTTAAGTCTTTTAATTAAAGTTGTTAAAGAAGTTCCTTGGTTATTATTAGAATTTTTAATTGAGATGGGAGTTTTGTAAGATTTAAGTCTTTTAATTAAAGTTGTTAAAGAAGTTCCTTGGTTATTATTAGAATTTTGAATTGAGATGGGAGTTTTGTTAGATTTAAGTCTCTTAATTAAAGTTGTTAAAGAAGTTCCTTGGTTATTATTAGAATTTTTAATTGAGATGGGAGTTTTGTTAGATTTAAGTCTTTTAATTAAAGTTGTTAAAGAAGTTCCTTGGTTATTATTAGAATTTTTAATTGAGATGGGAGTTTTGTAAGATTTAAGTCTTTTAATTAAAGTTGTTAAAGAAGTTCCTTGGTTATTATTAGAATTTTTAATTGAGATGGGAGTTTTGTTAGATTTAAGTCTTTTAATTAAAGTTGTTAAAGAAGTTCCTTGGTTATTATTAGAATTTTTAATTGAGATGGGAGTTTTGTTAGATTTAAGTCTCTTAATTAAAGTTGTTAAAGAAGTTCCTTGGTTATTATTAGAATTTTTAATTGAGATGGGAGTTTTGTTGGATTTAAGTCTTTTAATTAAAGTTGTTAAAGAAGTTCCTTGGTTATTATTAGAATTTTTAATTGAGATGGGAGTTTTGTTAGATTTAAGTCTTTTAATTAAAGTTGTTAAAGAAGTTCCTTGGTTATTATTAGAATTTTTAATTGAGATGGGAGTTTTGTTAGATTTAAGTCTTTTAATTAAAGTTGTTAAAGAAGTTCCTTGGTTATTATTAGAATTTTTAATTGTGATGGGAGTTTTGTTAGATTTAAGTCTTTTAATTAAAGTTGTTAAAGAAGTTCCTTGGTTATTATTAGAATTTTTAATTGAGATGGGAGTTTTGTTAGATTTAAGTCTTTTAATTAAAGTTGTTAAAGAAGTTCCTTGGTTATTATTAGAATTTTTAATTGAGATTGGAGTTTTGTTAGATTTAAGTCTTTTAATTAAAGTTGTTAAAGAAGTTCCTTGGTTATTATTAGAATTTTTAATTGAGATGGGAGTTTTGTTAGATTTAAGTCTTTTAATTAAAGTTGTTAAAGAAGTTCCTTGGTTATTATTAGAATTTTTAATTGAGATTGGAGTTTTTTTAGATTTAAATCTTTTAATTAAATTTGTTAAAGAAGTTCCTTGGTTATTATTAGAATTTTTAATTAAGATGGGAGTTTTGTTAGATTTAAGTCTTTTAATTAAAGTTGTTAAAGAAGTTCCTTGGTTATTATTAGAATTTTTAATTGAGATGGGAGTTTTGTTAGATTTAAGTCTTTTAATTAAAGTTGTTAAAGAAGTTCCTTGGTTATTATTAGAATTTTTAATTGAGATGGGAGTTTTGTTAGATTTAAGTCTTTTAATTAAAGTTGTTAAAGAAGTTCCTTGGTTATTATTAGAATTTTTAATTGAGATGGGAGTTTTGTTAGATTAAAGTCTTTTAATTAAAGTTGTTAAAGAAGTTCCTTGGTTATTATTAGAATTTTTAATTGAGATGGGAGTTTTGTTAGATTTAAGTCTTTTAATTAAAGTTGTTAAAGAAGTTCCTTGGTTATTATTAGAATTTTTAATTGAGATGGGAGTTTTGTTAGATTTAAGTCTCTTAATTAAAGTTGTTAAAGAAGTTCCTTGGTTATTATTAGAATTTTAATTGAGATGGGAGTTTTGTTAGATTTAAGTCTTTTAATTAAAGTTGTTAAATAAGTTCCTTGGTTATTATTAGAATTTTTAATTGAGATCGGAATTTTGTCAGATTTAAGTCTTTTAATTAAAGTTGTTAAAGAAGTTCCTTGGTTATTATTAGAATTTTTAATTGAGATGGGAGTTTTGTTAGATTTAAGTCTTTTAATTAAAGTTGTTAAAGAAGTTCCTTGGTTATTATTAGAATTTTTAATTGAGATGGGAGTTTTGTTAGATTTAAGTCTTTTAATTAAAGTTGTTAAAGAAGTTCCTTGGTTATTATTAGAATTTTTAATTGAGATGGGAGTTTTGTTAGATTTAAGTCTTTTAATTAAAGTTGTTAAAGAAGTTCCTTGGTTATTATTAGAATTTTTAATTGAGATGGGAGTTTTGTTGGATTTAAGTCTTTTAATTAAAGTTGTTAAAGAAGTTCCTTGGTTATTATTAGAATTTTTAATTGAGATCGGAATTTTGTTAGATTTAAGTCTTTCAATTAAAGTTGTTAAAGAAGTTCCTTGGTTATTATTAGAATTTTTAATTGAGATGGGAGTTTTGTTAGATTTAAGTCTTTTAATTAAAGTTGTTAAAGAAGTTCCTTGGTTATTATTAGAATTTTTAATTGAGATGGGAGTTTTGTTGGATTTAAGTCTTTTAATTAAAGTTGTTAAAGAAGTTCCTTGGTTATTATTAGAATTTTTAATTGAGATCGGAATTTTGTTAGATTTAAGTCTTTTAATTAAAGTTGTTAAATAAGTTCCTTGGTTATTATTAGAATTTTTAATTGAGATGGGAGTTTTGTTAGATTTAAGTCTTTTAATTAAAGTTGTTAAAGAAGTTCCTTGGTTATTATTAGAATTTTTAATTGAAATAGGAATTTTGTTAGATTTAAGTCTTTTAATTAAAGTTGTTAAATAAGTTCCTTGGTTATTATTAGAATTTTTAATTGAGATCGGAATTTTGTTAGATTTAAGTCTTTTAATTAAAGTTGTTAAAGAAGTTCCTTGGTTATTATTAGAATTTTTAATTGAGATCGGAATTTTGTTAGATTTAAGTCTTTTAAATAAAGTTGTTAAAGAAGTTCCTTGGTTATTATTAGAATTTTTAATTGAGATCGGAATTTTGTCAGATTTAAGTCTTTTAATTAAAGTTGTTAAAGAAGTTCCTTGGTTATTATTAGAATTTTTAATTGAGATGGGAGTTTTGTTAGATTTAAGTCTTTTAATTAAAGTTGTTAAAGAAGTTCCTTGGTTATTATTAGAATTTTTAATTGAGATGGGAGTTTTGTTAGATTTAAGTCTTTTAATTAAAGTTGTTAAAGAAGTTCCTTGGTTATTATTAGAATTTTTAATTGAGATGGGAGTTTTGTTAGATTTAAGTCTTTTAATTAAAGTTGTTAAATAAGTTCCTTGGTTATTATTAGAATTTTTAATTGAGATGGGAGTTTTGTTAGATTTAAGTCTTTTAATTAAAGTTGTTAAAGAAGTTCCTTGGTTATTATTAGAATTTTTAATTGAGATGGGAGTTTTGTTGGATTTAATTCTTTTAATTAAAGTTGTTAAAGAAGTTCCTTGGTTATTATTAGAATTTTTAATTGAGATCGGAATTTTGTTAGATTTAAGTCTTTTAATTAAAGTTGTTAAATAAGTTCCTTGGTTATTATTAGAATTTTTAATTGAGATGGGAGTTTTGTTAGATTTAAGTCTTTTAATTAAAGTTGTTAAAGAAGTTCCTTGGTTATTATTAGAATTTTTAATTGAGATCGGAATTTTGTTAGATTTAAGTCTTTTAATTAAAGTTGTTAAATAAGTTCCTTGGTTATTATTAGAATTTTTAATTGAGATCGGAATTTTGTTAGATTTAAGTCTTTTAATTAAAGTTGTTAAAGAAGTTCCTTGGTTATTATTAGAATTTTTAATTGAGATCGGAATTTTGTTGGACTTAAGTCTTTTAATTAAAGTTGTTAAAGAAGTTCCTTGGTTATTATTAGAATTTTTAATTGAGATGGGAGTTTTGTTAGATTTAAGTCTTTTAATTAAAGTTGTTAAATAAGTTCCTTGGTTATTATTAGAATTTTAAATTGAGATGGGAGTTTTGTTAGATTTAAGTCTTTTAATTAAAGTTGTTAAAGAAGTTCCTTGGTTATTATTAGAATTTTTAATTGAGATGGGAGTTTTGTTAGATTTAAGTCTTTTAATTAAAGTTGTTAAAGAAGTTCCTTGGTTATTATTAGAATTTTTAATTGAGATGGGAGTTTTGTTAGATTTAAGTCTTTTAATTAAAGTTGTTAAAAAAGTTCCATGGTTATTATTAGAATTTTTAATTGAGATGGGAGTTTTGTTGGATTTAAGTCTTTTAATTAAAGTTGTTAAAGAAGTTCCTTGGTTATTATTAGAATTTTTAATTGAGGTCGGAATTTTGTTAGATTTAAGTCTTTTAATTAAAGTTGTTAAAGAAGTTCCTTGGTTATTATTAGAATTTTTAATTGAGATGGGAGTTTTGTTAGATTTAAGTCTTTTAATTAAAGTTGTTAAAGAAGTTCCTTGGTTATTATTAGAATTTTTAATTGAGATGGGAGTTTTGTTAGATTTAAGTCTTTTAATTAAAGTTGTTAAAAAAGTTCCTTGGTTATTATTAGAATTTTTAATTGAGATGGGAGTTTTGTTGGATTTAAGTCTTTTAATTAAAGTTGTTAAAGAAGTTCCTTGGTTATTATTAGAATTTTTAATTGAGGTCGGAATTTTGTTAGATTTAAGTCTTTTAATTAAAGTTGTTAAAGAAGTTCCTTGGTTATTATTAGAATTTTTAATTGAGATGGGAGTTTTGTTGGATTTAAGTCTTTTAATTAAAGTTGTTAAAGAAGTTCCTTGGTTATTATTAGAATTTTTAATTGAGATCGGAATTTTGTCAGATTTAAGTCTTTTAATTAAAGTTGTTAAAGAAGTTCCTTGGTTATTATTAGAATTTTTAATTGAGATGGGAGTTTTGTTAGATTTAAGTCTTTTAATTAAAGTTGTTAAAGAAGTTCCTTGGTTATTATTAGAATTTTTAATTGAGATGGGAGTTTTGTTAGATTTAAGTCTTTTAATTAAAGTTGTTAAAGAAGTTCCTTGGTTATTATTAGAATTTTTAATTGAGATCGGAATTTTGTTAGATTTAAGTCTTTTAATTAAAGTTGTTAAATAAGTTCCTTGGTTATTATTAGAATTTTTAATTGAGATGGGAGTTTTGTTAGATTTAAGTCTTTTAATTAAAGTTGTTAAAGAAGTTCCTTGGTTATTATTAGAATTTTTAATTGAGATCGGAATTTTGTTAGATTTAAGTCTTTTAATTAAAGTTGTTAAAGAAGTTCCTTGGTTATTATTAGAATTTTTAATTGAGATGGGAGTTTTGTTAGATTTAAGTCTTTTAATTAAAGTTGTTAAAGAAGTTCCTTGGTTATTATTAGAATTTTTAATTGAGATGGGAGTTTTGTTAGATTTAAGTCTTTTAATTAAAGTTGTTAAAGAAGTTCCTTGGTTATTATTAGAATTTTTAATTGAGATCGGAATTTTGTTAGATTTAAGTCTTTTAATTAAAGTTGTTAAAGAAGTTCCTTGGTTATTATTAGAATTTTTAATTGAGATGGGAGTTTTGTTAGATTTAAGTCTTTTAATTAAAGTTGTTAAAGAAGTTCCTTGGTTATTATTAGAATTTTTAATTGAGATGGGAGTTTTGTTGGATTTAAGTCTTTTAATTAAAGATGTTAAAGAAGTTCCTTGGTTATTATTAGAATTTTTAATTGAGATGGGAGTTTTGTTAGATTTAAGTCTTTTAATTAAAGTTGTTAAAGAAGTTCCTTGGTTATTATTAGAATTTTTAATTGAGATGGGAGTTTTGTAAGATTTAAGTCTTTTAATTAAAGTTGTTAAAGAAGTTCCTTGGTTATTATTAGAATTTTGAATTGAGATGGGAGTTTTGTTAGATTTAAGTCTCTTAATTAAAGTTGTTAAAGAAGTTCCTTGGTTATTATTAGAATTTTTAATTGAGATGGGAGTTTTGTTAGATTTAAGTCTTTTAATTAAAGTTGTTAAAGAAGTTCCTTGGTTATTATTAGAATTTTTAATTGAGATGGGAGTTTTGTAAGATTTAAGTCTTTTAATTAAAGTTGTTAAAGAAGTTCCTTGGTTATTATTAGAATTTTTAATTGAGATGGGAGTTTTGTTAGATTTAAGTCTTTTAATTAAAGTTGTTAAAGAAGTTCCTTGGTTATTATTAGAATTTTTAATTGAGATGGGAGTTTTGTTAGATTTAAGTCTCTTAATTAAAGTTGTTAAAGAAGTTCCTTGGTTATTATTAGAATTTTTAATTGAGATGGGAGTTTTGTTGGATTTAAGTCTTTTAATTAAAGTTGTTAAAGAAGTTCCTTGGTTATTATTAGAATTTTTAATTGAGATGGGAGTTTTGTTAGATTTAAGTCTTTTAATTAAAGTTGTTAAAGAAGTTCCTTGGTTATTATTAGAATTTTTAATTGAGATGGGAGTTTTGTTAGATTTAAGTCTTTTAATTAAAGTTGTTAAAGAAGTTCCTTGGTTATTATTAGAATTTTTAATTGTGATGGGAGTTTTGTTAGATTTAAGTCTTTTAATTAAAGTTGTTAAAGAAGTTCCTTGGTTATTATTAGAATTTTTAATTGAGATGGGAGTTTTGTTAGATTTAAGTCTTTTAATTAAAGTTGTTAAAGAAGTTCCTTGGTTATTATTAGAATTTTTAATTGAGATTGGAGTTTAGTTAGATTTAAGTCTTTTAATTAAAGTTGTTAAAGAAGTTCCTTGGTTATTATTAGAATTTTTAATTGAGATGGGAGTTTTGTTAGATTTAAGTCTTTTAATTAAAGTTGTTAAAGAAGTTCCTTGGTTATTATTAGAATTTTTAATTGAGATTGGAGTTTTTTTAGATTTAAATCTTTTAATTAAATTTGTTAAAGAAGTTCCTTGGTTATTATTAGAATTTTTAATTGAGATGGGAGTTTTGTTAGATTTAAGTCTTTTAATTAAAGTTGTTAAAGAAGTTCCTTGGTTATTATTAGAATTTTTAATTGAGATGGGAGTTTTGTTAGATTTAAGTCTTTTAATTAAAGTTGTTAAAGAAGTTCCTTGGTTATTATTAGAATTTTTAATTGAGATGGGAGTTTTGTTAGATTTAAGTCTTTTAATTAAAGTTGTTAAAGAAGTTCCTTGGTTATTATTAGAATTTTTAATTGAGATGGGAGTTTTGTTAGATTAAAGTCTTTTAATTAAAGTTGTTAAAGAAGTTCCTTGGTTATTATTAGAATTTTTAATTGAGATGGGAGTTTTGTTAGATTTAAGTCTTTTAATTAAAGTTGTTAAAGAAGTTCCTTGGTTATTATTAGAATTTTTAATTGAGATGGGAGTTTTGTTAGATTTAAGTCTCTTAATTAAAGTTGTTAAAGAAGTTCCTTGGTTATTATTAGAATTTTAATTGAGATGGGAGTTTTGTTAGATTTAAGTCTTTTAATTAAAGTTGTTAAATAAGTTCCTTGGTTATTATTAGAATTTTTAATTGAGATCGGAATTTTGTCAGATTTAAGTCTTTTAATTAAAGTTGTTAAAGAAGTTCCTTGGTTATTATTAGAATTTTTAATTGAGATGGGAGTTTTGTTAGATTTAAGTCTTTTAATTAAAGTTGTTAAAGAAGTTCCTTGGTTATTATTAGAATTTTTAATTGAGATGGGAGTTTTGTTAGATTTAAGTCTTTTAATTAAAGTTGTTAAAGAAGTTCCTTGGTTATTATTAGAATTTTTAATTGAGATGGGAGTTTTGTTAGATTTAAGTCTTTTAATTAAAGTTGTTAAAGAAGTTCCTTGGTTATTATTAGAATTTTTAATTGAGATCGGAATTTTGTTGGATTTAAGTCTTTTAATTACAGTTGTTAAAGAAGTTCCTTGGTTATTATTAGAATTTTTAATTGAGATGGGAGTTTTGTTGGATTTAAGTCTTTTAATTAAAGTTGTTAAATAAGTTCCTTGGTTATTATTAGAATTTTTAATTGAGATCGGAATTTTGTTAGATTTAAGTCTTTTAATTAAAGTTGTTAAATAAGTTCCTTGGTTATTATTAGAATTTTTAATTGAGATGGGAGTTTTGTTAGATTTAAGTCTTTTAATTAAAGTTGTTAAAGAAGTTCCTTGGTTATTATTAGAATTTTTAATTGAGATCGGAATTTTGTTAGATTTAAGTCTTTTAATTAAAGTTGTTAAATAAGTTCCTTGGTTATTATTAGAATTTTTAATTGAGATCGGAATTTTGTTAGATTTAAGTCTTTTAATTAAAGTTGTTAAATAAGTTCCTTGGTTATTATTAGAATTTTTAATTGAGATCGGAATTTTGTTAGATTTAAGTCTTTTAATTAAAGTTGTTAAATAAGTTCCTTGGTTATTATTAGAATTTTTAATTGAGATGGGAGTTTTGTAAGATTTAAGTCTTTTAATTAAAGTTGTTAAAGAAGTTCCTTGGTTATTATTAGAATTTTTAATTGAGATGGGAGTTTTGTTAGATTTAAGTCTTTTAATTAAAGTTGTTAAATAAGTTCCTTGGTTATTATTAGAATTTTTAATTGAGATGAGAGTTTTGTTAGATTTAAGTCTTTTAATTAAAGTTGTTAAAGAAGTTCCTTGGTTATTATTAGAATTTTTAATTGAGATGGGAGTTTTGTTAGATTTAAGTCTTTTAATAAAAGTTGTTAAAGAAGTTCCTTGGTTATTATTAGAATTTTTAATTGAGATAGGAGTTTTGTTAGATTTAAGTCTTTTAATTAAAGTTGTTAAAGAAGTTCCTTGGTTATTATTAGAATTTTTAATTGAGATGGGAGTTTTGTTAGATTTAAGTCTTTTAATTAAAGTTGTTAAATAAGTTCCTTGGTTATTATTAGAATTTTTAATTGAGATCGGAATTTTGTTAGATTTAAGTCTTTTAATTAAAGTTGTTAAATAAGTTCCTTGGTTATTATTAGAATTTTTAATTGAGATGGGAGTTTTGTTAGATTTAAGTCTTTTAATTAAAGTTGTTAAAGAAGTTCCTTGGTTATTATTAGAATTTTTAATTGAGATCGGAATTTTGTTAGATTTAAGTCTTTTAATTAAAGTTGTTAAATAAGTTCCTTGGTTATTATTAGAATTTTTAATTGAGATGGGAGTTTTGTTAGATTTAAGTCTTTTAATTAAAGTTGTTAAAGAAGTTCCTTGGTTATTATTAGAATTTTTAATTGAGATCGGAATTTTGTTAGATTTAAGTCTTTTAATTAAAGTTGTTAAAGAAGTTCCTTGGTTATTATTAGAATTTTTAATTGAGATGGGAGTTTTGTTAGATTTAAGTCTTTTAATTAAAGTTGTTAAAGAAGTTCCTTGGTTATTATTAGAATTTTTAATTGAGATCGGAATTTTGTTAGATTTAAGTCTTTTAATTAAAGTTGTTAAATAAGTTCCTTGGTTATTATTAGAATTTTTAATTGAGATGGGAGTTTTGTTAGATTTAAGTCTTTTAATTAAAGTTGTTAAAGAAGTTCCTTGGTTATTATTAGAATTTTTAATTGAGATCGGAATTTTGTTAGATTTAAGTCTTTTAATTAAAGTTGTTAAAGAAGTTCCTTGGTTATTATTAGAATTTTTAATTGAGATGGGAGTTTTGTTAGATTTAAGTCTTTTAATTAAAGTTGTTAAATAAGTTCCTTAGTTATTATTAGAATTTTTAATTGAGATCGGAATTTTGTTAGATTTAAGTCTTTTAATTAAAGTTGTTAAATAAGTTCCTTGGTTATTATTAGAATTTTTAATTGAGATGGGAGTTTTGTTAGATTTAAGTCTTTTAATTAAAGTTGTTAAAGAAGTTCCTTGGTTATTATTAGAATTTTTAATTGAGATCGGAATTTTGTTAGATTTAAGTCTTTTAATTAAAGTTGTTAAAGAAGTTCCTTGGTTATTATTAGAATTTTTAATTGAGATGGGAGTTTTGTTAGATTTAAGTCTTTTAATTAAAGTTGTTAAATAAGTTCCTTGGTTATTATTAGAATTTTTAATTGAGATCGGAATTTTGTTAGATTTAAGTCTTTGAATTAAAGTTGTTAAATAAGTTCCTTGGTTATTATTAGAATTTTTAATTGAGATCGGAATTTTGTTAGATTTAAGTCTTTTAATTAAAGTTGTTAAAGAAGTTCCTTGGTTATTATTAGAATTTTTAATTGAGATCGGAATTTTGTTAGATTTAAGTCTTTTAATTAAAGTTGTTAAATAAGTTCCTTGGTTATTATTAGAATTTTTAATTGAGATGGGAGTTTTGTTAGATTTAAGTCTTTTAATTAAAGTTGTTAAAGAAGTTCCTTGGTTATTATTAGAATTTTTAATTCAGATCGGAATTTTGTTAGATTTAAGTCTTTTAATTAAATTTGTTAAAGAAGTTCCTTGGTTATTATTAGAATTTTTAATTGAGATGGGAGTTTTGTTAGATTTAAGTCTTTTAATTAAAGTTGTTAAAGAAGTTCCTTGGTTATTATTAGAATTTTTAATTGAGATCGGAATTTTGTTAGATTTAAGTCTTTTAATTAAAGTTGTTAAATAAGTTCCTTGGTTATTATTAGAATTTTTAATTGAGATCGGAATTTTGTTAGATTTAAGTCTTTTAATTAAAGTTGTTAAATAAGTTCCTTGGTTATTATTAGAATTTTTAATTGAGATCGGAATTTTGTTAGATTTAAGTCTTTTAATTAAAGTTGTTAAATAAGTTCCTTGGTTATTATTAGAATTTTTAATTGAGATGGGAGTTTTGTAAGATTTAAGTCTTTTAATTAAAGTTGTTAAAGAAGTTCCTTGGTTATTATTAGAATTTTTAATTGAGATGGGAGTTTTGTTAGATTTAAGTCTTTTAATTAAAGTTGTTAAATAAGTTCCTTGGTTATTATTAGAATTTTTAATTGAGATGAGAGTTTTGTTAGATTTAAGTCTTTTAATTAAAGTTGTTAAAGAAGTTCCTTGGTTATTATTAGAATTTTTAATTGAGATGGGAGTTTTGTTAGATTTAAGTCTTTTAATTAAAGTTGTTAAAGAAGTTCCTTGGTTATTATTAGAATTTTTAATTGAGATAGGAGTTTTGTTAGATTTAAGTCTTTTAATTAAAGTTGTAAAAGAAGTTCCTTGGTTATTATTAGAATTTTTAATTGAGATGGGAGTTTTGTTAGATTTGAGTCTTTTAATTAAAGTTGTTAAATAAGTTCCTTGGTTATTATTAGAATTTTTAATTGAGATCGGAATTTTGTTAGATTTAAGTCTTTTAATTAAAGTTGTTAAATAAGTTCCTTGGTTATTATTAGAATTTTTAATTGAGATGGGAGTTTTGTTAGATTTAAGTCTTTTAATTAAAGTTGTTAAAGAAGTTCCTTGGTTATTATTAGAATTTTTAATTGAGATCGGAATTTTGTTAGATTTAAGTCTTTTAATTAAAGTTGTTAAATAAGTTCCTTGGTTATTATTAGAATTTTTAATTGAGATGGGAGTTTTGTTAGATTTAAGTCTTTTAATTAAAGTTGTTAAAGAAGTTCCTTGGTTATTATTAGAATTTTTAATTGAGATCGGAATTTTGTTAGATTTAAGTCTTTTAATTAAAGTTGTTAAAGAAGTTCCTTGGTTATTATTAGAATTTTTAATTGAGATGGGAGTTTTGTTAGATTTAAGTCTTTTAATTAAAGTTGTTAAAGAAGTTCCTTGGTTATTATTAGAATTTTTAATTGAGATCGGAATTTTGTTAGATTTAAGTCTTTTAATTAAAGTTGTTAAATAAGTTCCTTGGTTATTATTAGAATTTTTAATTGAGATGGGAGTTTTGTTAGATTTAAGTCTTTTAATTAAAGTTGTTAAAGAAGTTCCTTGGTTATTATTAGAATTTTTAATTGAGATCGGAATTTTGTTAGATTTAAGTCTTTTAATTAAAGTTGTTAAAGAAGTTCCTTGGTTATTATTAGAATTTTTAATTGAGATGGGAGTTTTGTTAGATTTAAGTCTTTTAATTAAAGTTGTTAAATAAGTTCCTTAGTTATTATTAGAATTTTTAATTGAGATCGGAATTTTGTTAGATTTAAGTCTTTTAATTAAAGTTGTTAAATAAGTTCCTTGGTTATTATTAGAATTTTTAATTGAGATGGGAGTTTTGTTAGATTTAAGTCTTTTAATTAAAGTTGTTAAAGAAGTTCCTTGGTTATTATTAGAATTTTTAATTGAGATCGGAATTTTGTTAGATTTAAGTCTTTTAATTAAAGTTGTTAAAGAAGTTCCTTGGTTATTATTAGAATTTTTAATTGAGATGGGAGTTTTGTTAGATTTAAGTCTTTTAATTAAAGTTGTTAAATAAGTTCCTTGGTTATTATTAGAATTTTTAATTGAGATCGGAATTTTGTTAGATTTAAGTCTTTTAATTAAAGTTGTTAAATAAGTTCCTTGGTTATTATTAGAATTTTTAATTGAGATCGGAATTTTGTTAGATTTAAGTCTTTTAATTAAAGTTGTTAAAGAAGTTCCTTGGTTATTATTAGAATTTTTAATTGAGATGGGAGTTTTGTTAGATTTAAGTCTTTTAATTAAAGTTGTTAAAGAAGTTCCTTGGTTATTATTAGAATTTTTAATTGAGATGGGAGTTTTGTTAGATTTAAGTCTTTTAATTAAAGTTGTTAAAGAAGTTCCTTGGTTATTATTAGAATTTTTAATTGAGATCGGAATTTAGTTAGATTTAAGTCTTTTAATTAAAGTTGTTAAATAAGTTCCTTGGTTATTATTAGAATTTTTAATTGAGATGGGAATTTTGTTAGATTTAAGTCTTTTAATTAAAGTTGTTAAAGAAGTTCCTTGGTTATTATTAGAATTTTTAATTGAGATGGGAGTTTTGTTAGATTTAAGTCTTTTAATTAAAGTTGTTAAAGAAGTTCCTTGGTTATTATTAGAATTTTTAATTGAGATGGGAGTTTTGTTAGATTTAAGTCTTTTAATTAAAGTTGTTAAAGAAGTTCCTTGGGTATGATTAGAATTTTT
The DNA here is from genome assembly GCF_053919585.1 of Euprymna scolopes. Lineage (NCBI taxonomy): Eukaryota > Metazoa > Mollusca > Cephalopoda > Sepiida > Sepiolidae > Euprymna > Euprymna scolopes. The sequence goes on from NC_136491.1 coordinate 156,972,809, forward strand.
AATTGAGATGGGAGTTTTGTTAGATTTAAGTCTTTTAATTAAAGTTGTTAAAGAAGTTCCTTGGTTATTATTAGAATTTTTAATTGAGATGGGAGTTTTGTTAGATTTAAGTCTTTTAATTAAAGTTGTTAAAGAAGTTCCTTGGTTATTATTAGAATTTTTAATTGAGATCGGAATTTTGTTAGATTTAAGTCTTTTAATTAAAGTTGTTAAAGAAGTTCCTTGGTTATTATTAGAATTTTTAATTGAGATGGGAGTTTTGTTAGATTTAAGTCTTTTAATTAAAGTTGTTAAATAAGTTCCTTAGTTATTATTAGAATTTTTAATTGAGATCGGAATTTTGTTAGATTTAAGTCTTTTTATTAAAGTTGTTAAAGAGGTTCCTTGGTTATTATTAGAATTTTTAATTGAGATGAGAGTTTTGTTAGATTTAAGTCTTTTAATTAAAGTTGTTAAAGAAGTTCCTTGGTTATTATTAGAATTTTTAATTGAGATGGGAGTTTTGTTAGATTTAAGTCTTTTAATTAAAGTTGTTAAAGAAGTTCCTTGGTTATTATTAGAATTTTTAATTGAGATGGGAGTTTTGTTAGATTTAAGTCTTTTAATTAAAGTTGTTAAAGAAGTTCCTTGGTTATTATTAGAATTTTTAATTGAGATCGGAATTTTGTTAGATTTAAGTCTTTTAATTAAAGTTGTTAAAGAAGTTCCTTGGTTATTATTAGAATTTTTAATTGAGATGGGAGTTTTGTTAGATTTAAGTCTTTTAATTAAAGTTGTTAAAGAAGTTCCTTGGTTATTATTAGAATTTTTAATTGAGATGGGAGTTTTGTTAGATTTAAGTCTTTTTATTAAAGTTGTTAAAGAAGTTCCTTGGTTATTATTAGAATTTTTAATTGAGATGGGAGTTTTGTTAGATTTAAGTCTTTTAATTAAAGTTGTTAAAGAAGTTCCTTGGTTATTATTAGAATTTTTAATTGAGATCGGAATTTTGTTAGATTTAAGTCTTTTAATTAAAGTTGTTAAATAAGTTCCTTGGTTATTATTAGAATTTTTAATTGAGATCGGAATTTTGTTAGATTTAAGTCTTTTAATTAAAGTTGTTAAAGAAGTTCCTTGGTTATTATTAGAATTTTTAATTGAGATCGGAATTTTGTTGGACTTATCTCTTTTAATTAAAGTTGTTAAAGAAGTTCCTTGGTTATTATTAGAATTTTTAATTGAGATGGGAGTTTTGTTAGATTTAAGTCTTTTAATTAAAGTTGTTAAATAAGTTCCTTGGTTATGATTAGAATTTTTAATTGAGATGGGAGTTTTGTTAGATTTAAGTCTTTTAATTAAAGTTGTTAAAGAAGTTCCTTGGTTATTATTAGAATTTTTAATTGAGATGGGAGTTTTGTTAGATTTAAGTCTTTTAATTAAAGTTGTTAAAGAAGTTCCTTGGTTATTATTAGAATTTTTAATTGAGATCGGAATTTTGTTAGATTTAAGTCTTTTAATTAAAGTTGTTAAAGAAGTTCCTTGGTTATTATTAAGAATTTTTAATTGAGATGGGAGTTTTGTTAGATTTAAGTCTTTTAATTAAAGTTGTAAAAGAAGTTCCTTGGTTATTATTAGAATTTTTAATTGAGATGGGAGTTTTGTTAGATTTAAGTCTTTTAATTAAAATTGTTAAAGAAGTTCCTTGGTTATTATTAGAATTTTTAATTGAGATGGGAGTTTTGTTAGATTTAAGTCTTTTAATTAAAGTTGTTAAAGAAGTTCCTTGGTTATTATTAGAATTTTTAATTGAGATGGGAGTTTTGTTAGATTTAAGTCTTTTAATTAAAGTTGTTAAAGAAGTTCCTTGGTTATTATTAGAATTTTTAATTGAGATGGGAGTTTTGTTAGATTTAAGTCTTTTAATTAAAGTTGTTAAAGAAGTTCCTTGGTTATTATTAGAATTTTTAATTGAGATGGGAGTTTTGTTAGATTTAAGTCTTTTAATTAAAGTTGTTAAAGAAGTTCCTTGGTTATTATTAGAATTTTTAATAGAGATCGGAATTTTGTTAGAGTTAAGTCTTTTAATTAAAGTTGTTAAAGAAGTTCCTTGGTTATTATTAGAATTTTTAATTGAGATGGGAGTTTTGTTAGATTTAAGTCTTTTAATTAAAGTTGTTAAAGAAGTTCCTTGGTTATTATTAGAATTTTTAATTGAGATGGGAGTTTTGTTAGATTTAAGTCTTTTAATTAAAATTGTTAAAGAAGTTCCTTGGTTATTATTAGAATTTTTAATTGAGATGGGAGTTTTGTTAGATTTAAGTCTTTTAATTAAAGTTGTTAAAGAAGTTCCTTGGTTATTATTAGAATTTTTAATTGAGATGGGAGTTTTGTTAGATTTAAGTCTTTTAATTAAAGTTGTTAAAGAAGTTCCTTGGTTATTATTAGAATTTTTAATTGAGATGGGAGTTTTGTTAGATTTAAGTCTTTTAATTAAAATTGTTAAAGAAGTTCCTTGGTTATTATTAGAATTTTTAATTGAGATGGGAGTTTTGTTAGATTTAAGTCTTTTAATTAAAGTTGTTAAAGAAGTTCCTTGGTTATTATTAGAATTTTTAATTGAGATGGGAGTTTTGTTAGATTTAAGTCTTTTAATTAAAGTTGTTAAAGAAGTTCCTTGGTTATTATTAGAATTTTTAATTGAGATGGGAGTTTTGTTAGATTTAAGTCTTTTAATTAAAATTGTTAAAGAAGTTCCTTGGTTATTATTAGAATTTTTAATTGAGATGGGAGTTTTGTTAGATTTAAGTCTTTTAATTAAAGTTGTTAAAGAAGTTCCTTGGTTATTATTAGAATTTTTAATAGAGATCGGAATTTTGTTAGATTTAAGTCTTTTAATTAAAGTTGTTAAAGAAGTTCCTTGGTTATTATTAGAATTTTTAATTGAGATGGGAGTTTTGTTAGATTTAAGTCTTTTAATTAAAGTTGTTAAAGAAGTTCCTTGGTTATTATTAGAATTTTTAATTGAGATGGGAGTTTTGTTAGATTTAAGTCTTTTAATTAAAATTGTTAAAGAAGTTCCTTGGTTATTATTAGAATTTTTAATTGAGATGGGAGTTTTGTTAGATTTAAGTCTTTTAATTAAAGTTGTTAAAGAAGTTCCTTGGTTATTATTAGAATTTTTAATTGAGATGGGAGTTTTGTTAGATTTAAGTCTTTTAATTAAAGTTGTTAAAGAAGTTCCTTGGTTATTATTAGAATTTTTAATTGAGATGGGAGTTTTGTTAGATTTAAGTCTTTTAATTAAAGTTGTTAAAGAAGTTCCTTGGTTATTATTAGAATTTTTAATTGAGATCGGAATTTTGTTAGATTTAAGTCTTTTAATTAAAGTTGTTAAAGAAGTTCCTTGGTTATTATTAGAATTTTTAATTGAGATGGGAGTTTTGTTAGATTTAAGTCTTTTAATTAAAGTTGTTAAAGAAGTTCCTTGGTTATTATTAGAATTTTTAATTGAGATGGGAGTTTTGTTAGATTTAAGTCTTTTTATTAAAGTTGTTAAAGAAGTTCCTTGGTTATTATTAGAATTTTTAATTGAGATCGGAATTTTGTTAGATTTAAGTCTTTTAATTAAAGTTGTTAAAGAAGTTCCTTGGTTATTATTAGAATTTTTAATTGAGATGGGAGTTTTGTTAGATTTAAGTCTTTTAATTAAAGTTGTTAAAGAAGTTCCTTGGTTATTATTAGATTTTTTAATTGAGATGGGAGTTTTGTTAGATTTAAGTCTTTTAATTAAAGTTGTTAAAGAAGTTCCTTGGTTATTATTAGATTTTTTAATTGAGATGGGAGTTTTGTTAGATTTAAGTCTTTTAATTAAAGTTGTTAAAGAAGTTCCTTGGTTATTATTAGAATTTTTAATTGAGATGGGAGTTTTGTTAGATTTAAGTCTTTTAATTAAAGTTGTTAAAGAAGTTCCTTGGTTATTATTAGATTTTTTAATTGAGATGGGAGTTTTGTTAGATTTAAGTCTTTTAATTAAAGTTGTTAAAGAAGTTCCTTGGTTATTATTAGATTTTTTAATTGAGATGGGAGTTTTGTTAGATTTAAGTCTTTTAATTAAAGTTGTTAAAGAAGTTCCTTGGTTATTATTAGAATTTTTAATAGAGATCGGAATTTTGTTAGATTTAAGTCTTTTAATTAAAGTTGTTAAAGAAGTTCCTTGGTTATTATTAGAATTTTTAATTGAGATGGGAGTTTTGTTAGATTTAAGTCTTTTAATTAAAGTTGTTAAAGAAGTTCCTTGGTTATTATTAGAATTTTTAATTGAGATGGGAGTTTTGTTAGATTTAAGTCTTTTAATTAAAATTGTTAAAGAAGTTCCTTGGTTATTATTAGAATTTTTAATTGAGATGGGAGTTTTGTTAGATTTAAGTCTTTTAATTAAAGTTGTTAAAGAAGTTCCTTGGTTATTATTAGAATTTTTAATTGAGATGGGAGTTTTGTTAGATTTAAGTCTTTTAATTAAAGTTGTTAAAGAAGTTCCTTGGTTATTATTAGAATTTTTAATTGAGATGGGAGTTTTGTTAGATTTAAGTCTTTTAATTAAAGTTGTTAAAGAAGTTCCTTGGTTATTATTAGAATTTTTAATAGAGATCGGAATTTTGTTAGATTTAAGTCTTTTAATTAAAGTTGTTAAATAAGTTCCTTGGTTATTATTAGAGTTTTTAATTGAGATGGGAGTTTTGTTAGATTTAAGTCTTTTAATTAAAGTTGTTAAAGAAGTTCCTTGGTTATTATTAGAATTTTTAATTGAGATGGGAGTTTTGTTAGATTTAAGTCTTTTAATTAAAATTGTTAAAGAAGTTCCTTGGTTATTATTAGAATTTTTAATTGAGATGGGAGTTTTGTTAGATTTAAGTCTTTTAATTAAAGTTGTTAAAGAAGTTCCTTGGTTATTATTAGAATTTTTAATTGAGATGGGAGTTTTGTTAGATTTAAGTCTTTTAATTAAAGTTGTTAAAGAAGTTCCTTGGTTATTATTAGAATTTTTAATTGAGATGGGAGTTTTGTTAGATTTAAGTCTTTTAATTAAAGTTGTTAAAGAAGTTCCTTGGTTATTATTAGAATTTTTAATTGAGATGGGAGTTTTGTTAGATTTAAGTCTTTTAATTAAAGTTGTTAAAGAAGTTCCTTGGTTATTATTAGAATTTTTAATTGAGATGGGAGTTTTGTTAGATTTAAGTCTTTTAAATAAAGTTGTTAAAGAAGTTCCTTGGTTATTATTAGAATTTTTAATTGAGATGGGAGTTTTGTTAGATTTAAGTCTTTTAATTAAAGTTGTTAAAGAAGTTCCTTGGTTATTATTAGAATTTTTAATTGAGATGGGAGTTTTGTTAGATTTAAGTCTTTTTATTAAAGTTGTTAAAGAAGTTCCTTGGTTATTATTAGAATTTTTAATTGAGATCGGAATTTTGTTAGATTTAAGTCTTTTAATTAAAGTTGTTAAAGAAGTTCCTTGGTTATTATTAGAATTTTTAATTGAGATGGGAGTTTTGTTAGATTTAAGTCTTTTAATTAAAGTTGTTAAAGAAGTTCCTTGGTTATTATTAGATTTTTTAATTGAGATGGGAGTTTTGTTAGATTTAAGTCTTTTAATTAAAGTTGTTAAAGAAGTTCCTTGGTTATTATTAGATTTTTTAATTGAGATGGGAGTTTTGTTAGATTTAAGTCTTTTAATTAAAGTTGTTAAAGAAGTTCCTTGGTTATTATTAGAATTTTTAATTGAGATGGGAGTTTTGTTAGATTTAAGTCTTTTAATTAAAGTTGTTAAAGAAGTTCCTTGGTTATTATTAGATTTTTTAATTGAGATGGGAGTTTTGTTAGATTTAAGTCTTTTAATTAAAGTTGTTAAAGAAGTTCCTTGGTTATTATTAGATTTTTTAATTGAGATGGGAGTTTTGTTAGATTTAAGTCTTTTAATTAAAGTTGTTAAAGAAGTTCCTTGGTTATTATTAGAATTTTTAATAGAGATCGGAATTTTGTTAGATTTAAGTCTTTTAATTAAAGTTGTTAAAGAAGTTCCTTGGTTATTATTAGAATTTTTAATTGAGATGGGAGTTTTGTTAGATTTAAGTCTTTTAATTAAAGTTGTTAAAGAAGTTCCTTGGTTATTATTAGAATTTTTAATTGAGATGGGAGTTTTGTTAGATTTAAGTCTTTTAATTAAAATTGTTAAAGAAGTTCCTTGGTTATTATTAGAATTTTTAATTGAGATGGGAGTTTTGTTAGATTTAAGTCTTTTAATTAAAGTTGTTAAAGAAGTTCCTTGGTTATTATTAGAATTTTTAATTGAGATGGGAGTTTTGTTAGATTTAAGTCTTTTAATTAAAGTTGTTAAAGAAGTTCCTTGGTTATTATTAGAATTTTTAATTGAGATGGGAGTTTTGTTAGATTTAAGTCTTTTAATTAAAGTTGTTAAAGAAGTTCCTTGGTTATTATTAGAATTTTTAATAGAGATCGGAATTTTGTTAGATTTAAGTCTTTTAATTAAAGTTGTTAAATAAGTTCCTTGGTTATTATTAGAGTTTTTAATTGAGATGGGAGTTTTGTTAGATTTAAGTCTTTTAATTAAAGTTGTTAAAGAAGTTCCTTGGTTATTATTAGAATTTTTAATTGAGATGGGAGTTTTGTTAGATTTAAGTCTTTTAATTAAAATTGTTAAAGAAGTTCCTTGGTTATTATTAGAATTTTTAATTGAGATGGGAGTTTTGTTAGATTTAAGTCTTTTAATTAAAGTTGTTAAAGAAGTTCCTTGGTTATTATTAGAATTTTTAATTGAGATGGGAGTTTTGTTAGATTTAAGTCTTTTAATTAAAGTTGTTAAAGAAGTTCCTTGGTTATTATTAGAATTTTTAATTGAGATGGGAGTTTTGTTAGATTTAAGTCTTTTAATTAAAGTTGTTAAAGAAGTTCCTTGGTTATTATTAGAATTTTTAATTGAGATGGGAGTTTTGTTAGATTTAAGTCTTTTAATTAAAGTTGTTAAAGAAGTTCCTTGGTTATTATTAGAATTTTTAATTGAGATGGGAGTTTTGTTAGATTTAAGTCTTTTAAATAAAGTTGTTAAAGAAGTTCCTTGGTTATTATTAGAATTTTTAATTGAGATGGGAGTTTTGTTAGATTTAAGTCTTTTAATTAAAGTTGTTAAAGAAGTTCCTTGGTTATTATTAGAATTTTTAATTGAGATGGGAGTTTTGTTAGATTTAAGTCTTTTAATTAAAGTTGTTAAAGAAGTTCCTTGGTTATTATTAGAATTTTTAATTGAGATGGGAGTTTTGTTAGATTTAAGTCTTTTAATTAAAGTTGTTAAAGAAGTTCCTTGGTTATTATTAGAATTTTTAATTGAGATGGGAGTTTTGTTAGATTTAAGTCTTTTAATTAAAGTTGTTAAAGAAGTTCCTTGGTTATTATTAGAATTTTTAATTGAGATGGGAGTTTTGTTAGATTTAAGTCTTTTAATTAAAGTTGTTAAAGAAGTTCCTTGGTTATTATTAGAATTTTTAATTGAGATGGGAGTTTTGTTAGATTTAAGTCTTTTAATTAAAGTTGTTAAAGAAGTTCCTTGGTTATTATTAGAATTTTTAATTGAGATCGGAATTTTGTTAGATTTAAGTCTTTTAATTAAAGTTGTTAAAGAAGTTCCTTGGTTATTATTAGAATTTTTAATTGAGATGGGAGTTTTGTTAGATTTAAGTCTTTTAATTAAAGTTGTTAAAGAAGTTCCTTGGTTATTATTAGAATTTTTAATTGAGATGGGAGTTTTGTTAGATTTAAGTCTTTTAATTAAAGTTGTTAAAGAAGTTCCTTGGTTATTATTAGAATTTTTAATTGAGATGGGAGTTTTGTTAGATTTAAGTCTTTTAATTAAAGTTGTTAAAGAAGTTCCTTGGTTATTATTAGAATTTTTAATTGAGATGGGAGTTTTGTTAGATTTAAGTCTTTTAATTAAAGTTGTTAAAGAAGTTCCTTGGTTATTATTAGAATTTTTAATTGAGATGGGAGTTTTGTTAGATTTAAGTCTTTTAATTAAAGTTGTTAAAGAAGTTCCTTGGTTATTATTAGAATTTTTAATTGAGATGGGAGTTTTGTTAGATTTAAGTCTTTTAATTAAAGTTGTTAAAGAAGTTCCTTGGTTATTATTAGAATTTTTAATTGAGATGGGAGTTTTGTTAGATTTAAGTCTTTTAATTAAAGTTGTTAAAGAAGTTCCTTGGTTATTATTAGAATTTTTAATTGAGATGGGAGTTTTGTTAGATTTAAGTCTTTTAATTAAAGTTGTTAAAGAAGTTCCTTGGTTATTATTAGAATTTTTAATTGAGATGGGAGTTTTGTTAGATTTAAGTCTTTTAATTAAAGTTGTTAAAGAAGTTCCTTGGTTATTATTAGAATTTTTAATTGAGATCGGAATTTTGTTAGATTCAAGTCTTTTAATTAAAGTTGTTAAAGAAGTTCCTTGGTTATTATTAGAATTTTTAATTGAGATGGGAGTTTTGTTAGATTTAAGTCTTTTAATTAAAGTTGTTAAAGAAGTTCCTTGGTTATTATTAGAATTTTTAATTGAGATGGGAGTTTTGTTAGATTTAAGTCTTTTAATTAAAGTTGTTAAAGAAGTTCCTTGGTTATTATTAGAATTTTTAATTGAGATGGGAGTTTTGTTAGATTTAAGTCTTTTAATTAAAGTTGTTAAAGAAGTTCCTTGGTTATTATTAGAATTTTTAATTGAGATCGGAATTTTGTTAGATTTAAGTCTTTTAATTAAAGTTGTTAAAGAAGTTCCTTGGTTATTATTAGAATTTTTAATTGAGATGGGAGTTTTGTTAGATTTAAGTCTTTTAATTAAAGTTGTTAAAGAAGTTCCTTGGTTATTATTAGAATTTTTAATTGAGATGGGAATTTTGTTAGATTTAAGTCTTTTAATTAAAGTTGTTAAAGAAGTTCCTTGGTTATTATTAGAATTTTTAATTGAGATGGGAGTTTTGTTAGATTTAAGTCTTTTAATTAAAGTTGTTAAAGAAGTTCCTTGGTTATTATTAGAATTTTTAATTGAGATGGGAATTTTGTTAGATTTAAGTCTTTTAATTAAAGTTGTTAAAGAAGTTCCTTGGTTATTATTAGAATTTTTAATTGAGATGGGAGTTTTGTTAGATTTAAGTCTTTTAATTAAAGTTGTTAAAGAAGTTCCTTGGTTATTATTAGAATTTTTAATTGAGATGGGAGTTTTGTTAGATTTAAGTCTTTTAATTAAAGTTGTTAAAGAAGTTCCTTGGTTATTATTAGAATTTTTAATTGAGATGGGAGTTTTGTTAGATTTAAGTCTTTTAATTAAAGTTGTTAAAGAAGTTCCTTGGTTATTATTAGAATTTTTAATTGAGATGGGAGTTTTGTTAGATTTAAGTCTTTTAATTAAAGTTGTTAAAGAAGTTCCTTGGTTATTATTAGAATTTTTAATTGAGATGGGAGTTTTGTTAGATTTAAGTCTTTTAATTAAAGTTGTTAAAGAAGTTCCTTGGTTATTATTAGAATTTTTAATTGAGATGGGAGTTTTGTTAGATTTAAGTCTTTTAATTAAAGTTGTTAAAGAAGTTCCTTGGTTATTATTAGAATTTTTAATTGAGATGGGAATTTTGTTAGATTTAAGTCTTTTAATTAAAGTTGTTAAAGAAGTTCCTTGGTTATTATTAGAATTTTTAATTGAGATGGGAGTTTTGTTAGATTTAAGTCTTTTAATTAAAGTTGTTAAAGAAGTTCCTTGGTTATTATTAGAATTTTTAATTGAGATGGGAGTTTTGTTAGATTTAAGTCTTTTTATTAAAGTTGTTAAAGAAGTTCCTTGGTTATTATTAGAATTTTTAATTGAGATGGGAGTTTTGTAAGATTTAAGTCTTTTAATTAAAGTTGTTAAAGAAGTTCCTTGGTTATTATTAGAATTTTTAATTGAGATGGGAGTTTTGTTAGATTTAAGTCTTTTAATTAAAGTTGTTAAAGAAGTTCCTTGGTTATTATTAGAATTTTTAATTGAGATGGGAGTTTTGTTAGATTTAAGTCTTTTAATTAAAGTTGTTAAAGAAGTTCCTTGGTTATTATTCGAATTTTTAATTGAGATGGGTGTTTTGTTAGATTTAAGTCTTTTAATTAAAGTTGTTAAAGAAGTTCCTTGGTTATTATTAGAATTTTTAATTGAGATGGGAGTTTTGTTAGATTTAAGTCTTTTAATTAAAGTTGTTAAAGAAGTTCCTTGGTTATTATTAGAATTTTTAATTGAGATGGGAGTTTTGTTAGATTTAAGTCTTTTAATTAAAGTTGTTAAAGAAGTTCCTTGGTTATTATTAGAATTTTTAATTGAGATGGGAGTTTTGTTAGATTTAAGTCTTTTAATTAAAGTTGTTAAAGAAGTTCCTTGGTTATTATTAGAATTTTTAATTGAGATGGGAGTTTTGTTAGATTTAAGTCTTTTAATTAAAGTTGTTAAAGAAGTTCCTTGGTTATTATTAGAATTTTTAATTGAGATGGGAGTTTTGTTAGATTTAAGTCTTTTAATTAAAGTTGTTAAAGAAGTTCCTTGGTTATTATTAGAATTTTTAATTGAGATGGGAGTTTTGTTAGATTTAAGTCTTTTAATTAAAGTTGTTGAAGAAGTTCCTTGGTTATTATTAGAATTTTTAATTGAGATGGGAGTTTTGTTAGATTTAAGTCTTTTAATTAAAGTTGTTAAAGAAGTTCCTTGGTTATTATTAGAATTTTTAATTGAGATGGGAGTTTTGTTAGATTTAAGTCTTTTAATTAAAGTTGTTAAAGAAGTTCCTTGGTTATTATTAGAATTTTTAATTGAGATGGGAGTTTTGTTAGATTTAAGTCTTTTAATTAAAGTTGTTAAAGAAGTTCCTTGGTTATTATTAGAATTTTTAATTGAGATGGGAGTTTTGTTAGATTTAAGTCTTTTAATTAAAGTTGTTAAAGAAGTTCCTTGGTTATTATTAGAATTTTTAATTGAGATGGGAGTTTTGTTAGATTTAAGTCTTTTAATTAAAGTTGTTAAAGAAGTTCCTTGGTTATTATTAGAATTTTTAATTGAGATGGGAGTTTTGTTAGATTTAAGTCTTTTAATTAAAGTTGTTAAAGAAGTTCCTTGGTTATTATTAGAATTTTTAATTGAGATGGGAGTTTTGTTAGATTTAAGTCTTTTAATTAAAGTTGTTAAAGAAGTTCCTTGGTTATTATTATAATTTTTAATTGAGATGGGAGTTTTGTTAGATTTAAGTCTTTTAATTAAAGTTGTTAAAGAAGTTCCCTGGTTATTATTAGAATTTTTAATTGAGATGGGAGTTTTGTTAGATTTAAGTCTTTTAATTAAAGTTGTTAAATAAGTTCCTTGGTTATTATTAGAATTTTTAATTGAGATGGGAGTTTTGTTAGATTTAAGTCTTTTAATTAAAGTTGTTAAAGAAGTTCCTTGGTTATTATTATAATTTTTAATTGAGATGGGAGTTTTGTTAGATTTAAGTCTTTTAATTAAAGTTGTTAAAGAAGTTCCTTGGTTATTATTATAATTTTTAATTGAGATGGGAGTTTTGTTAGATTAAAGTCTTTTAATTAAAGTTGTTAAAGAAGTTCCTTGGTTTTTATTAGAATTTTTAATTGAGATGGGAGTTTTGTTAGATTTAAGTCTTTTAATTAAAGTTGTTAAAGAAGTTCCTTGGTTATTATTAGAATTTTTAATTGAGATGGGAGTTTTGTTAGATTTAAGTCTTTTAATTAAAGTTGTTAAAGAAGTTCCTTGGTTATTATTTGAATTTTTAATTGAGATGGGAGTTTTGTTAGATTTAAGTCTTTTAATTAAAGTTGTTAAATAAGTTCCTTGGTTATTATTAGAATTTTTAATTGAGATGGGACTTTTGTTAGATTTAAGTCTTTTAATTAAAGTTGTTAAAGAAGTTCCTTGGTTATTATTAGAATTTTTAATTGAGATGGGAGTTTTGTTAGATTTAAGTCTTTTAATTAAAGTTGTTAAAGAAGTTCCTTGGTTATTATTAGAATTTTTAATTGAGATGGGAGTTTTGTTAGATTTAAGTCTTTTAATTAAAGTTGTTAAAGAAGTTCCTTGGTTATTATTAGAATTTTTAATTGAGATGGGAGTTTTGTTAGATTTAAGTCTTTTAATTAAAGTTGTTAAAGAAGTTCCTTGGTTATTATTATAATTTTTAATTGAGATGGGAGTTTTGTTAGATTTAAGTCTTTTAATTAAAGTTGTTAAAGAAGTTCCTTGGTTATTATTAGAATTTTTAATTGAGATGGGAGTTTTGTTAGATTTAAGTCTTTTAATTAAAGTTGTTAAAGAAGTTCCTTGGTTATTATTAGAATTTTTAATTGAGATGGGAGTTTTGTTAGATTTAAGTCTTTTAATTAAAGTTGTTAAAGAAGTTCCTTGGTTATTATTAGAATTTTTAATTGAGATGGGAGTTTTGTTAGATTTAAGTCTTTTAATTAAAGTTGTTAAAGAAGTTCCTTGGTTATTATTAGAATTTTTAATTGAGATCGGAATTTTGTTAGATTTAAGTCTTTTAATTAAAGTTGTTAAAGAAGTTCCTTGGTTATTATTAGAATTTTTAATTGAGATGGGAGTTTTGTTAGATTTAAGTCTTTTAATTAAAGTTGTTAAAGAAGTTCCTTGGTTATTATTAGAATTTTTAATTGAGATGGGAGTTTTGTTAGATTTAAGTCTTTTAATTAAAGTTGTTAAAGAAGTTCCTTGGTTATTATTAGAATTTTTAATTGAGATGGGAGTTTTGTTAGATTTAAGTCTTTTAATTAAAGTTGTTAAAGAAGTTCCTTGGTTATTATTAGACTTTTTAATTGAGATGGGAGTTTTGTTAGATTTAAGTCTTTTAATTAAAGTTGTTAAAGAAGTTCCTTGGTTATTATTAGAATTTTTAATTGAGATGGGAGTTTTGTTAGATTTAAGTCTTTTAATTAAAGTTGTTAAAGAAGTTCCTTGGTTATTATTAGAATTTTTAATTGAGATCGGAGTTTTGTTAGATTTAAGTCTTTTAATTAAAGTTGTTAAAGAAGTTCCTTGGTTATTATTAGAATTTTTAATTGAGATCGGAATTTTGTTAGATTTAAGTCTTTTAATTAAAGTTGTTAAAGAAGTTCCTTGGTTATTATTAGAATTTTTAATTGAGATGGGAGTTTTGTTAGATTTAAGTCTTTTAATTAAAGTTGTTAAAGAAGTTCCTTGGTTATTATTAGAATTTTTAATTGAGATGGGTATTTTGTTAGATTTAAGTCTTTTAATTAAAGTTGTTAAAGAAATTCCTTGGTTATTATTAGAATTTTTAATTGAGATGGGAGTTTTGTTAGATTTAAGTCTTTTAATTAAAGTTGTTAAAGAAGTTCCTTGGTTATTATTAGAATTTTTAATTGAGATCGGAATTTTGTTAGATTTAAGTCTTTTAATTAAAGTTGTTAAAGAAGTTCCTTGGTTATTATTAGAATTTTTAATTGAGATGGGAGTTTTGTTAGATTTAAGTCTTTTAATTAAAGTTGTTAAAGAAGTTCCTTGGTTATTATTAGAATTTTTAATTGAGATGGGAGTTTTGTTAGATTTAAGTCTTTTAATTAAAGTTGTTAAAGAAGTTCCTTGGTTATTATTAGAATTTTTAATTGAGATGGGAGTTTTGTTAGATTTAAGTCTTTTAATTAAAGTTGTTAAAGAAGTTCCTTGGTTATTATTAGAATTTTTAATTGAGATCGGAATTTTGTTAGATTTAAGTCTTTTAATTAAAGTTGTTAAAGAAGTTCCTTGGTTATTATTAGAATTTTTAATTGAGATGGGAGTTTTGTTAGATTTAAGTCTTTTAATTAAAGTTGTTAAAGAAGTTCCTTGGTTATTATTCGAATTTTTAATTGAGATGGGTGTTTTGTTAGATTTAAGTCTTTTAATTAAAGTTGTTAAAGAAGTTCCTTGGTTATTATTAGAATTTTTAATTGAGATCGGAATTTTGTTAGATTTAAGTCTTTTAATTAAAGTTGTTAAAGAAGTTCCTTGGTTATTATTAGAATTTTTAATTGAGATGGGAGTTTTGTTAGATTTAAGTCTTTTAATTAAAGTTGTTAAAGAAGTTCCTTGGTTATTATTAGAATTTTTAATTGAGATGGGTATTTTGTTAGATTTAAGTCTTTTAATTAAAGTTGTTAAAGAAATTCCTTGGTTATTATTAGAATTTTTAATTGAGATGGGAGTTTTGTTAGATTTAAGTCTTTTAATTAAAGTTGTTAAAGAAGTTCCTTGGTTATTATTAGAATTTTTAATTGAGATCGGAATTTTGTTAGATTTAAGTCTTTTAATTAAAGTTGTTAAAGAAGTTCCTTGGTTATTATTAGAATTTTTAATTGAGATGGGAGTTTTGTTAGATTTAAGTCTTTTAATTAAAGTTGTTAAAGAAGTTCCTTGGTTATTATTAGAATTTTTAATTGAGATGGGAGTTTTGTTAGATTTAAGTCTTTTAATTAAAGTTGTTAAAGAAGTTCCTTGGTTATTATTAGAATTTTTAATTGAGATGGGAGTTTTGTTAGATTTAAGTCTTTTAATTAAAGTTGTTAAAGAAGTTCCTTGGTTATTATTAGAATTTTTAATTGAGATCGGAATTTTGTTAGATTTAAGTCTTTTAATTAAAGTTGTTAAAGAAGTTCCTTGGTTATTATTAGAATTTTTAATTGAGATGGGAGTTTTGTTAGATTTAAGTCTTTTAATTAAAGTTGTTAAAGAAGTTCCTTGGTTATTATTCGAATTTTTAATTGAGATGGGTGTTTTGTTAGATTTAAGTCTTTTAATTAAAGTTGTTAAAGAAGTTCCTTGGTTATTATTAGAATTTTTAATTGAGATCGGAATTTTGTTAGATTTAAGTCTTTTAATTAAAGTTGTTAAAGAAGTTCCTTGGTTATTATTCGAATTTTTAATTGAGATAGGAGTTTTGTTAGATTTAAGTCTTTTAATTAAAGTTGTTAAAGAAGTTCCTTGGTTATTATTAGAATTTTTAATTGAGATGGGAGTTTTGTTAGATTTAAGTCTTTTAATTAAAGTTGTTAAAGAAGTTCCTTGGTTATTATTAGAATTTTTAATTGAGATGGGAGTTTTGTTAGATTTAAGTCTTTTAATTAAAGTTGTTAAAGAAGTTCCTTGGTTATTATTAGAATTTTTAATTGAGATGGGAGTTTTGTTAGATTTAAGTCTTTTAATTAAAGTTGTTAAAGAAGTTCCTTGGTTATTATTAGAATTTTTAATTGAGATGGGAGTTTTGTTAGATTTAAGTCTTTTAATTAAAGTTGTTAAAGAAGTTCCTTGGTTATTATTAGAATTTTTAATTGAGATGGGAGTTTTGTTAGATTTAAGTCTTTTAATTAAAGTTGTTAAAGAAGTTCCTTGGTTATTATTAGAATTTTTAATTAAGATGGGAGTTTTGTTAGATTTAAGTCTTTTAATTAAAGTTGTTAAAGAAGTTCCTTGGTTATTATTAGAATTTTTAATTGAGATGGGAGTTTTGTTAGATTTAAGTCTTTTAATTAAAGTCGTTAAAGAAGTTCCTTGGTTATTATTAGAATTTTTAATTGAGATCGGAATTTTGTTAGATTTAAGTCTTTTAATTAAAGTTGTTAAAGAAGTTCCTTGGTTATTATTAGAATTTTTAATTGAGATGGGAGTTTTGTTAGATTTAAGTCTTTTAATTAAAGTTGTTAAAGAAGTTCCTTGGTTATTATTAGAATTTTTAATTGAGATGGGAGTTTTGTTAGATTTAAGTCTTTTAATTAAAGTTGTTAAAGAAGTTCCTTGGTTATTATTAGAATTTTTAATTGAGATGGGAGTTTTGTTAGATTTAAGTCTTTTAATTAAAGTTGTTAAAGAAGTTCCTTGGTTATTATTAGAATTTTTAATTGAGATGGGAGTTTTGTTAGATTTAAGTCTTTTAATTAAAGTTGTTAAAGAAGTTCCTTGGTTATTATTAGAATTTTTAATTGAGATGGGAGTTTTGTTAGATTTAAGTCTTTTAATTAAAGTTGTTAAAGAAGTTCCTTGGTTATTATTAGAATTTTTAATTGAGATGGGAGTTTTGTTAGATTTAAGTCTTTTAATTAAAGTTGTTAAAGAAGTTCCTTGGTTATTATTAGAATTTTTAATTGAGATGGGAGTTTTGTTAGATTTAAGTCTTTTAATTAAAGTTGTTAAAGAAGTTCCTTGGTTATTATTAGAATTTTTAATTGAGATGGGAGTTTTGTTAGATTTAAGTCTTTTAATTAAAGTTGTTAAAGAAGTTCCTTGGTTATTATTAGAATTTTTAATTGAGATGGGAGTTTTGTTAGATTTAAGTCTTTTAATTAAAGTTGTTAAAGAAGTTCCTTGGTTATTATTAGAATTTTTAATTGAGATGGGAGTTCTGTTAGATTTAAGTCTTTTAATTAAAGTTGTTAAAGAAGTTCCTTGGTTATTATTAGAATTTTTAATTGAGATGGGAGTTTTGTTAGATTTAAGTCTTTTAATTAAAGTTGTTAAAGAAGTTCCTTGGTTATTATTAGAATTTTTAATTGAGATGGGAGTTTTGTTAGATTTAAGTCTTTTAATTAAAGTTGTTAAAGAAGTTCCTTGGTTATTATTAGAATTTTTAATTGAGATGGGAGTTTTGTTAGATTTTAGTCTTTTAATTAAAGTTGTTAAAGAAGTTCCTTGGTTATTATTAGAATTTTTATTTGAGATGGGAGTTTTGTTAGATTTAAGTCTTTTAATTAAAGTTGTTAAAGAAGTTCCTTGGTTATTATTAGAATTTTTAATTGAGATGGGAGTTTTGTTAGATTTAAGTCTTTTAATTAAAGTTGTTAAAGAAGTTCCTTGGTTATTATTAGAATTTTTAATTGAGATGGGAGTTTTGTTAGATTTAAGTCTTTTAATTAAAGTTGTTAAAGAAGTTCCTTGGTTATTATTAGAATTTTTAATTGAGATGGGAGTTTTGTTAGATTTAAGTCTTTTAATTAAAGTTGTTAAAGAAGTTCCTTGGTTATTATTAGAATTTTTAATTGAGATGGGAGTTTTGTTAGATTTAAGTCTTTTAATTAAAGTTGTTAAAGAAGTTCATTGGTTATTATTAGAATTTTTAATTGAGATGGGAGTTTTGTTAGATTTAAGTCTTTTAATTAAAGTTGTTAAAGAAGTTCCTTGGTTATTATTAGAATTTTTAATTGAGATGGGAGTTTTGTTAGATTTAAGTCTTTTAATTAAAGTTGTTAAAGAAGTTCCTTGGTTATTATTAGAATTTTTAATTGAGATCGGAATTTTGTTAGATTTAAGTCTTTTAATTAAAGTTGTTAAAGAAGTTCCTTGGTTATTATTAGAATTTTTAATTGAGATGGGAGTTTTGTTAGATTTAAGTCTTTTAATTAAAGTTGTTAAAGAAGTTCCTTGGTTATTATTAGAATTTTTAATTGAGATGGGAGTTTTGTTAGATTTAAGTCTTTTAATTAAAGTTGTTAAAGAAGTTCCTTGGTTATTATTAGAATTTTTAATTGAGATGGAAGTTTTGTTAGATTTAAGTCTTTTAATTAAAGTTGTTAAAGAAGTTCCTTGGTTATTATTAGAATTTTTAATTGAGATCGGAATTTTGTTAGATTTAAGTCTTTTAATTAAAGTTGTTAAAGAAGTTCCTTGGTTATTATTAGAATTTTTAATTGAGATGGGAGTTTTGTTAGATTTAAGTCTTTTAATTAAAGTTGTTAAAGAAGTTCCTTGGTTATTATTAGAATTTTTAATTGAGATGGGAATTTTGTTAGATTTAAGTCTTTTAATTAAAGTTGTTAAAGAAGTTCCTTGGTTATTATTAGAATTTTTAATTGAGATGGGAGTTTTGTTAGATTTAAGTCTTTTAATTAAAGTTGTTAAAGAAGTTCCTTGGTTATTATTAGAATTTTTAATTGAGATGGGAATTTTGTTAGATTTAAGTCTTTTAATTAAAGTTGTTAAAGAAGTTCCTTGGTTATTATTAGAATTTTTAATTGAGATGGGAGTTTTGTTAGATTTAAGTCTTTTAATTAAAGTTGTTAAAGAATTCCTTGGTTATTATTAGAATTTTTAATTGAGATGGGAGTTTTGTTAGATTTAAGTCTTTTAATTAAAGTTGTTAAAGAAGTTCCTTGGTTATTATTAGAATTTTTAATTGAGATGGGAGTTTTGTTAGATTTAAGTCTTTTAATTAAAGTTGTTAAAGAAGTTCCTTGGTTATTATTAGAATTTTTAATTGAGATGGGAGTTTTGTTAGATTTAAGTCTTTTAATTAAAGTTGTTAAAGAAGTTCCTTGGTTATTATTAGAATTTTTAATTGAGATGGGAATTTTGTTAGATTTAAGTCTTTTAATTAAAGTTGTTAAAGAAGTTCCTTGGTTATTATTAGAATTTTTAATTGAGATGGGAGTTTTGTTAGATTTAAGTCTTTTAATTAAAGTTGTTAAAGAAGTTCCTTGGTTATTATTAGAATTTTTAATTGAGATGGGAGTTTTGTTAGATTTAAGTCTTTTAATTAAAGTTGTTAAAGAAGTTCCTTGGTTATTATTAGAATTTTTAATTGAGATGGGAGTTTTGTTAGATTTAAGTCTTTTAATTAAAGTTGTTAAAGAAGTTCCTTGGTTATTATTAGAATTTTTAATTGAGATGGGAGTTTTGTTAGATTTAAGTCTTTTAATTAAAGTTGTTAAAGAAGTTCCTTGGTTATTATTAGAATTTTTAATTGAGATGGGAGTTTTGTTAGATTTAAGTCTTTTAATTAAAGTTGTTAAAGAAGTTCCTTGGTTATTATTCGAATTTTTAATTGAGATGGGTGTTTTGTTAGATTTAAGTCTTTTAATTAAAGTTGTTAAAGAAGTTCCTTGGTTATTATTAGAATTTTTAATTGAGATGGGAGTTTTGTTAGATTTAAGTCTTTTAATTAAAGTTGTTAAAGAAGTTCCTTGGTTATTATTAGAATTTTTAATTGAGATGGGAGTTTTGTTAGATTTAAGTCTTTTAATTAAAGTTGTTAAAGAAGTTCCTTGGTTATTATTAGAATTTTTAATTGAGATGGGAGTTTTGTTAGATTTAAGTCTTTTAATTAAAGTTGTTAAAGAAGTTCCTTGGTTATTATTAGAATTTTTAATTGAGATGGGAGTTTTGTTAGATTTAAGTCTTTTAATTAAAGTTGTTAAAGAAGTTCCTTGGTTATTATTAGAATTTTTAATTGAGATGGGAGTTTTGTTAGATTTAAGTCTTTTAATTAAAGTTGTTAAAGAAGTTCCTTGGTTATTATTAGAATTTTTAATTGAGATGGGAGTTTTGTTAGATTTGAGTCTTTTAATTAAAGTTGTTAAAGAAGTTCCTTGGTTATTATTAGAATTTTTAATTGAGATGGGAGTTTTGTTAGATTTAAGTCTTTTAATTAAAGTTGTTAAAGAAGTTCCTTGGTTATTATTAGAATTTTTAATTGAGATGGGAGTTTTGTTAGATTTAAGTCTTTTAATTAAAGTTGTTAAAGAAGTTCCTTGGTTATTATTAGAATTTTTAATTGAGATGGGAGTTTTGTTAGATTTAAGTCTTTTAATTAAAGTTGTTAAAGAAGTTCCTTGGTTATTATTAGAATTTTTAATTGAGATGGGAGTTTTGTTAGATTTAAGTCTTTTAATTAAAGTTGTTAAAGAAGTTCCTTGGTTATTATTATAATTTTTAATTGAGATGGGAGTTTTGTTAGATTTAAGTCTTTTAATTAAAGTTGTTAAAGAAGTTCCTTGGTTATTATTAGAATTTTTAATTGAGATGGGAGTTTTGTTAGATTTAAGTCTTTTAATTAAAGTTGTTAAAGAAGTTCCTTGGTTATTATTAGAATTTTTAATTGAGATCGGAATTTTGTTAGATTTAAGTCTTTTAATTAAAGTTGTTAAAGAAGTTCCTTGGTTATTATTAGAATTTTTAATTGAGATGGGAGTTTTGTTAGATTTAAGTCTTTTAATTAAAGTTGTTAAAGAAGTTCCTTGGTTATTATTAGAATTTTTAATTGAGATGGGAGTTTTGTTAGATTTAAGTCTTTTAATTAAAGTTGTTAAAGAAGTTCCTTGGTTATTATTAGAATTTTTAATTGAGATGGGAGTTTTGTTAGATTTAAGTCTTTTAATTAAAGTTGTTAAAGAAGTTCCTTGGTTATTATTAGACTTTTTAATTGAGATGGGAGTTTTGTTAGATTTAAGTCTTTTAATTAAAGTTGTTAAAGAAGTTCCTTGGTTATTATTAGAATTTTTAATTGAGATGGGAGTTTTGTTAGATTTAATTCTTTTAATTAAAGTTGTTAAAGAAGTTCCTTGGTTATTATTAGAATTTTTAATTGAGATGGGAGTTTTGTTAGATTTAAGTCTTTTAATTAAAGTTGTTAAAGAAGTTCCTTGGTTATTATTAGAATTTTTAATTGAGATCGGAATTTTGTTAGATTTAAGTCTTTTAATTAAAGTTGTTAAAGAAGTTCCTTGGTTATTATTAGAATTTTTAATTGAGATGGGAGTTTTGTTAGATTTAAGTCTTTTAATTAAAGTTGTTAAAGAAGTTCCTTGGTTATTATTAGAATTTTTAATTGAGATGGGTATTTTGTTAGATTTAAGTCTTTTAATTAAAGTTGTTAAAGAAATTCCTTGGTTATTATTAGAATTTTTAATTGAGATGGGAGTTTTGTTAGATTTAAGTCTTTTAATTAAAGTTGTTAAAGAAGTTCCTTGGTTATTATTAGAATTTTTAATTGAGATCGGAATTTTGTTAGATTTAAGTCTTTTAATTAAAGTTGTTAAAGAAGTTCCTTGGTTATTATTAGAATTTTTAATTGAGATGGGAGTTTTGTTAGATTTAAGTCTTTTAATTAAAGTTGTTAAAGAAGTTCCTTGGTTATTATTAGAATTTTTAATTGAGATGGGAGTTTTGTTAGATTTAAGTCTTTTAATTAAAGTTGTTAAAGAAGTTCCTTGGTTATTATTAGAATTTTTAATTGAGATGGGAGTTTTGTTAGATTTAAGTCTTTTAATTAAAGTTGTTAAAGAAGTTCCTTGGTTATTATTAGAATTTTTAATTGAGATCGGAATTTTGTTAGATTTAAGTCTTTTAATTAAAGTTGTTAAAGAAGTTCCTTGGTTATTATTAGAATTTTTAATTGAGATGGGAGTTTTGTTAGATTTAAGTCTTTTAATTAAAGTTGTTAAAGAAGTTCCTTGGTTATTATTCGAATTTTTAATTGAGATGGGTGTTTTGTTAGATTTAAGTCTTTTAATTAAAGTTGTTGAAGAAGTTCCTTGGTTATTATTAGAATTTTTAATTGAGATGGGAGTTTTGTTAGATTTAAGTCTTTTAATTAAAGTTGTTAAAGAAGTTCCTTGGTTATTATTAGAATTTTTAATTGAGATCGGAATTTTGTTAGATTTAAGTCTTTTAATTAAAGTTGTTAAAGAAGTTCCTTGGTTATTATTAGAATTTTTAATTGAGATGGGAGTTTTGTTAGATTTAAGTCTTTTAATTAAAGTTGTTAAAGAAGTTCCTTGGTTATTATTAGAATTTTTAATTGAGATGGGAGTTTTGTTAGATTTAAGTCTTTTAATTAAAGTTGTTAAAGAAGTTCCTTGGTTATTATTAGAATTTTTAATTGAGATGGGAGTTTTGTTAGATTTAAGTCTTTTAATTAAAGTTGTTAAAGAAGTTCCTTGGTTATTATTAGAATTTTTAATTGAGATGGGAGTTTTGTTAGATTTAAGTCTTTTAATTAAAGTTGTTAAAGAAGTTCCTTGGTTATTATTAGAATTTTTAATTGAGATCGGAATTTTGTTAGATTTAAGTCTTTTAATTAAAGTTGTTAAAGAAGTTCCTTGGTTATTATTAGAATTTTTAATTGAGATGGGAGTTTTGTTAGATTTAAGTCTTTTAATTAAAGTTGTTAAAGAAGTTCCTTGGTTATTATTAGAATTTTTAATTGAGATGGGAGTTTTGTTAGATTTAAGTCTTTTAATTAAAGTTGTTAAAGAAGTTCCTTGGTTATTATTAGAATTTTTAATTGAGATGGGAGTTTTGTTAGATTTAAGTCTTTTAATTAAAGTTGTTAAAGAAGTTCCTTGGTTATTATTAGAATTTTTAATTGAGATCGGAATTTTGTTAGATTTAAGTCTTTTAATTAAAGTTGTTAAAGAAGTTCCTTGGTTATTATTAGAATTTTTAATTGAGATGGGAGTTTTGTTAGATTTAAGTCTTTTAATTAAAGTTGTTAAAGAAGTTCCTTGGTTATTATTCGAATTTTTAATTGAGATGGGTGTTTTGTTAGATTTAAGTCTTTTAATTAAAGTTGTTAAAGAAGTTCCTTGGTTATTATTAGAATTTTTAATTGAGATGGGAGTTTTGTTAGATTTAAGTCTTTTAATTAAAGTTGTTAAAGAAGTTCCTTGGTTATTATTAGAATTTTTAATTGAGATCGGAATTTTGTTAGATTTAAGTCTTTTAATTAAAGTTGTTAAAGAAGTTCCTTGGTTATTATTAGAATTTTTAATTGAGATGGGAGTTTTGTTAGATTTAAGTCTTTTAATTAAAGTTGTTAAAGAAGTTCCTTGGTTATTATTAGAATTTTTAATTGAGATGGGAGTTTTGTTAGATTTAAGTCTTTTAATTAAAGTTGTTAAAGAAGTTCCTTGGTTATTATTAGAATTTTTAATTGAGATGGGAGTTTTGTTAGATTTAAGTCTTTTAATTAAAGTTGTTAAAGAAGTTCCTTGGTTATTATTAGAATTTTTAATTGAGATGGGAGTTTTGTTAGATTTAAGTCTTTTAATTAAAGTTGTTAAAGAAGTTCCTTGGTTATTATTAGAATTTTTAATTGAGATGGGAGTTTTGTTAGATTTAAGTCTTTTAATTAAAGTTGTTAAAGAAGTTCCTTGGTTATTATTAGAATTTTTAATTGAGATGGGAGTTTTGTTAGATTTAAGTCTTTTAATTAAAGTTGTTAAAGAAGTTCCTTGGTTATTATTAGAATTTTTAATTGAGATGGGAGTTTTGTTAGATTTAAGTCTTTTAATTAAAGTTGTTAAAGAAGTTCCTTGGTTATTATTAGAATTTTTAATTGAGATGGGAGTTTTGTTAGATTTAAGTCTTTTAATTAAAGTTGTTAAAGAAGTTCCTTGGTTATTATTAGAATTTTTAATTAAGATGGGAGTTTTGTTAGATTTAAGTCTTTTAATTAAAGTTGTTAAAGAAGTTCCTTGGTTATTATTAGAATTTTTAATTGAGATGGGAGTTTTGTTAGATTTAAGTCTTTTAATTAAAGTTGTTAAAGAAGTTCCTTGGTTATTATTAGAATTTTTAATTGAGATCGGAATTTTGTTAGATTTAAGTCTTTTAATTAAAGTTGTTAAAGAAGTTCCTTGGTTATTATTAGAATTTTTAATTGAGATGGGAGTTTTGTTAGATTTAAGTCTTTTAATTAAAGTTGTTAAAGAAGTTCCTTGGTTATTATTATAATTTTTAATTGAGATGGGAGTTTTGTTAGATTTAAGTCTTTTAATTAAAGTTGTTAAAGAAGTTCCTTGGTTATTATTAGAATTTTTAATTGAGATGGGAGTTTTGTTAGATTTAAGTCTTTTAATTAAAGTTGTTAAAGAAGTTCCTTGGTTATTATTAGAATTTTTAATTGAGATGGGATTTTTTTTAGATTTAAGTCTTTTAATTAAAGTTGTTAAAGAAGTTCCTTGGTTATTATTAGAATTTTTAATTGAAATGAGAGTTTTGTTAGATTTAAGTCTTTTAATTAAAGTTGTTAAAGAAGTTCCTTGGTTATTATTAGAATTTTTAATTGAGATGGGAGTTTTGTTAGATTTAAGTCTTGTAATTAAAGTTGTTAAAGAAGTTCCTTGGTTATTATTAGAATTTTTAATTGAGATGGGAGTTTTGTTAGATTTAAGTCTTTTAATTAAAGTTGTTAAAGAAGTTCCTTGGTAATTATTAGAATTTTTAATTGAGATGGGAGTTTTGTTAGATTTAAGTCTTTTAATTAAAGTTGTTAAAGAAGTTCCTTGGTTATTATTAGAATTTTTAATTGAGATGGGAGTTTTGTTAGATTTAAGTCTTTTTATTAAAGTTGTTGAAGAAGTTCCTTGGTTATTATTAGAATGTTTAATTGAGATCGGAATTTTGTTAGATTTAAGTCTTTTAATTAAAGTTGTTAAAGAAGTTCCTTGGTTATTATTAGAATTTTTAATTAAGATGGGAGTTTTGTTAGATTTAAGTCTTTTAATTAAAGTTGTTAAAGAAGTTCCTTGGTTATTATTAGAATGTTTAATTGAGATCGGAATTTTGTTAGATTTAAGTCTTTTAATTAAAGTTGTTAAAGAAGTTCCTTGGTTATTATTCGAATTTTTAATTGAGATGGGAGTTTTGTTAGATTTAAGTCTTTTAATTAAAGTTGTTAAAGAAGTTCCTTGGTTATTATTAGAATTTTTAATTGAGATGGGAGTTTTGTTAGATTTAAGTCTTTTAATTAAAGTTGTTAAAGAAGTTCCTTGGTTATTATTAGAATTATTAATTGAGATGGGAGTTTTGTTAGATTTAAGTCTTTTAATTAAAGTTGTTAAAGAAGTTCCTTGGTTATTATTAGAATTTTTAATTGAGATGGGAGTTTTGTTAGATTTAAGTCTTTTAATTAAAGTTGTTAAAGAAGTTCCTTGGTTATTATTAGAATTTTTAATTGAGATGGGAGTTTTGTTAGATTTAAGTCTTTTAATTAAAGTTGTTAAAGAAGTTCCTTGGTTATTATTAGAATTTTTAATTGAGATCGGAATTTTGTTAGATTTAAGTCTTTTAATTAAAGTTGTTAAAGAAGTTCCTTGGTTATTATTAGAATTTTTAATTGAGATGGGAGTTTTGTTAGATTTAAGTCTTTTAATTAAAGTTGTTAAAGAAGTTCCTTGGTTATTATTAGAATTTTTAATTGAGATGGGAGTTTTGTTAGATTTAAGTCTTTTAATTAAAGTTGTTAAAGAAGTTCCTTGGTTATTATTAGAATTTTTAATTGAGATGGGAGTTTTGTTAGATTTAAGTCTTTTAATTAAAGTTGTTGAAGAAGTTCCTTGGTTATTATTAGAATTTTTAATTGAGATGGGAGTTTTGTTAGATTTAAGTCTTTTAATTAAAGTTGTTAAAGAAGTTCCTTGGTTATTATTAGAATTTTTAATTGAGATCGGAATTTTGTTAGATTTAAGTCTTTTAATTAAAGTTGTTAAAGAAGTTCCTTGGTTATTATTAGAATTTTTAATTGAGATGGGAGTTTTGTTAGATTTAAGTCTTTTAATTAAAGTTGTTAAAGAAGTTCCTTGGTTATTATTAGAATTTTTAATTGAGATGGGAGTTTTGTTAGATTTAAGTCTTTTAATTAAAGTTGTTAAAGAAGTTCCCTGGTTATTATTAGAATTTTTAATTGAGATCGGAATTTTGTTAGATTTAAGTCTTTTAATTAAAGTTGTTAAAGAAGTTCCTTGGTTATTATTAGAATTTTTAATTGAGATGGGAGTTTTGTTAGATTTAAGTCTTTTAATTAAAGTTGTTAAAGAAGTTCCTTGGTTATTATTAGAATTTTTAATTGAGATGGGAGTTTTGTTAGATTTAAGTCTTTTAATTAAAGTTGTTAAAGAAGTTCCTTGGTTATGATTAGAATTTTTAATTGAGATGGGAGTTTTGTTAGATTTAAGTCTTTTAATTAAAGTTGTTAAAGAAGTTCCTTGGTTATTATTAGAATTTTTAATTGAGATGGGAGTTTTGTTAGATTTAAGTCTTTTAATTAAAGTTGTTAAATAAGTTCCTTGGTTATTATTAGAATTTTTAATTGAGATCGGAATTTTGTTAGATTTAAGTCTTTTAATTAAAGTTGTTAAATAAGTTCCTTGGTTATTATTAGAATTTTTAATTGAGATGGGAGTTTTGTTAGATTTAAGTCTTTTAATTAAAGTTGTTAAAGAAGTTCCTTGGTTATTATTAGAATTTTTAATTGAGATGGGAGTTTTGTTAGATTTAAGTCTTTTAATTAAAGTTGTTAAAGAAGTTCCTTGGTTATTATTAGAATTTTTAATTGAGATCGGAATTTTGTTAGATTTAAGTCTTTTAATTAAAGTTGTTAAAGAAGTTCCTTGGTTATTATTAGAATTTTTAATTGAGATGGGAGTTTTGTTAGATTTAAGTCTTTTAATTAAAGTTGTTAAAGAAGTTCCTTGGTTATTATTAGAATTTTTAATTGAGATGGGAGTTTTGTTAGATTTAAGTCTTTTAATTAAAGTTGTTAAAGAAGTTCCTTGGTTATTATTAGAATTTTTAATTGAGATGGGAGTTTTGTTAGATTTAAGTCTTTTAATTAAAGTTGTTAAAGAAGTTCCTTGGTTATTATTAGAATTTTTAATTGAGATGGGAGTTTTGTTAGATTTAAGTCTTTTAATTAAAGTTGTTAAAGAAGTTCCTTGGTTATTATTAGAATTTTTAATTGAGATCGGAATTTTGTTAGATTTAAGTCTTTTAATTAAAGTTGTTAAAGAAGTTCCTTGGTTATTATTAGAATTTTTAATTGAGATGGGAGTTTTGTTAGATTTAAGTCTTTTAATTAAAGTTGTTAAAGAAGTTCCTTGGTTATTATTAGAATTTTTAATTGAGATGGGAGTTTTGTTAGATTTAAGTCTTTTAATTAAAGTTGTTAAAGAAGTTCCTTGGTTATTATTAGAATTTTTAATTGAGATCGGAATTTTGTTAGATTTAAGTCTTTTAATTAAAGTTGTTAAATAAGTTCCTTGGTTATTATTAGAATTTTTTATTGAGATGGGAGTTTTGTTAGATTTAAGTCTTTTAATTAAAGTTGTTAAAGAAGTTCCTTGGTTATTATTAGAATTTTTAATTGAGATGGGAGTTTTGTTAGATTTAAGTCTTTTAATTAAAGTTGTTAAAGAAGTTCCTTGGTTATTATTAGAATTTTTAATTGAGATCGGAATTTTGTTAGATTTAAGTCTTTTAATTAAAGTTGTTAAAGAAGTTCCTTGGTTATTATTAGAATTTTTAATTGAGATGGGAGTTTTGTTAGATTTAAGTCTTTTAATTAAAGTTGTTAAAGAAGTTCCTTGGTTATTATTAGAATTTTTAATTGAGATGGGAGTTTTGTTAGATTTAAGTCTTTTAATTAAAGTTGTTAAAGAAGTTCCTTGGTTATTATTAGAATTTTTAATTGAGATGGGAGTTTTGTTAGATTTAAGTCTTTTAATTAAAGTTGTTAAATAAGTTCCTTGGTTATTATTAGAATTTTTAATTGAGATGGGAGTTTTGTTAGATTTAAGGCTTTTAATTAAAGTTGTTAAAGAAGTTCCTTGGTTATTATTAGAATTTTTAATTGAGATGGGAGTTTTGTTAGATTTAAGTCTTTTAATTAAAGTTGTTAAAGAAGTTCCTTGGTTATTATTAGAATTTTTAATTGAGATGGGAGTTTTGTTAGATTTAAGTCTTTTAATTAAAGTTGTTAAAGAAGTTCCTTGGTTATTATTAGAATTTTTAATTGAGATCGGAATTTTGTTAGATTTAAGTCTTTTAATTAAAGTTGTTAAAGAAGTTCCTTGGTTATTATTAGAATTTTTAATTGAGATGGGAGTTTTGTTAGATTTAAGTCTTTTAATTAAAGTTGTTAAAGAAGTTCCTTGGTTATTATTAGAATTTTTAATTGAGATGGGAGTTTTGTTAGATTTAAGTCTTTTAATTAAAGTTGTTAAAGAAGTTCCTTGGTTATTATTAGAATTTTTAATTGAGATGGGAGTTTTGTTAGATTTAAGTCTTTTAATTAAAGTTGTTAAAGAAGTTCCTTGGTTATTATTAGAATTTTTAATTGAGATGGGAGTTTTGTTGGATTTAAGTCTTTTAATTAAAATTGTTAAAGAAGTTCCTTGGTTATTATTAGAATTTTTAATTGAGATGGGAGTTTTGTTAGATTTAAGTCTTTTAATTAAAGTTGTTAAAGAAGTTCCTTGGTTATTATTAGAATTTTTAATTGAGATGGGAGTTTTGTTAGATTTAAGTCTTTTAATTAAAGTTGTTAAAGAAGTTCCTTGGTTATTATTAGAATTTTTAATTGAGATCGGAATTTTGTTAGATTTAAGTCTTTTAATTAAAGTTGTTAAAGAAGTTCCTTGGTTATTATTAGAATTTTTAATTGAGATGGGAGTTTTGTTAGATTTAAGTCTTTTAATTAAAGTTGTTAAAGAAGTTCCTTGGTTATTATTAGAATTTTTAATTGAGATGGGAGTTTTGTTAGATTTAAGTCTTTTAATTAAAGTTGTTAAAGAAGTTCCTTGGTTATTATTAGAATTTTTAATTGAGATGGGAGTTTTGTTAGATTTAAGTCTTTTAATTAAAGTTGTTAAAGAAGTTCCTTGGTTATTATTAGAATTTTTAATTGAGATGGGAGTTTTGTTAGATTTAAGTCTTTTAATTAAAGTTGTTAAAGAAGTTCCTTGGTTATTATTAGAATTTTTAATTGAGATGGGAGTTTTGTTAGATTTAAGTCTTTTAATTAAAGTTGTTAAAGAAGTTCCTTGGTTATTATTAGAATTTTTAATTGAGATCGGAATTTTGTTAGATTTAAGTCTTTTAATTAAAGTTGTTAAAGAAGTTCCTTGGTTATTATTAGAATTTTTAATTGAGATGGGAGTTTTGTTAGATTTAAGTCTTTTAATTAAAGTTGTTAAAGAAGTTCCTTGGTTATTATTAGAATTTTTAATTGAGATCGGAATTTTGTTAGATTTAAGTCTTTTAATTAAAGTTGTTAAAGAAGTTCCTTGGTTATTATTAGAATTTTTAATTGAGATCGGAATTTTGTTAGATTTAAGTCTTTTAATTAAAGTTGTTAAAGAAGTTCCTTGGTTATTATTAGAATTTTTAATTGAGATCGGAATTTTGTAAGATTTAAGTCTTTTAATTAAAGTTGTTAAAGAAGTTCCTTGGTTATTATTAGAATTTTTAATTGAGATCGGAATTTTGTTAGATTTAAGTCTTTTAATTAAAGTTGTTAAAGAAGTTCCTTGGTTATTATTAGAAGTTTTAATTGAGATGGGAGTTTTGTTAGATTTAAGTCTTTTAATTAAAGTTGTTAAAGAAGTTCCTTGGTTATTATTAGAATTTTTAATTGAGATGGGAGTTTTGTTAGATTTAAGTCTTTTAATTAAAGTTGTTAAAGAAGTTCCTTGGTTATTATTAGAATTTTTAATTGAGATGGGAATTTTGTTAGATTTAAGTCTTTTAATTAAAGTTGTTAAAGAAGTTCCTTGGTTATTATTAGAATTTTTAATTGAGATGGGAGTTTTGTTAGATTTAAGTCTTTTAATTAAAGTTGTTAAAGAAGTTCCTTGGTTATTATTAGAATTTTTAATTGATATCGGAATTTTGTTAGATTTAAGTCTTTTAATTAAAGTTGTTAAAGAAGTTCCTTGGTTATTATTAGAATTTTTAATTGAGATGGGAGTTTTGTTAGATTTAAGTCTTTTAATTAAAGTTGTTAAAGAAGTTCCTTGGTTATTATTAGAATTTTTAATTGAGATGGGAGTTTTGTTAGATTTAAGTCTTTTAATTAAAGTTGTTAAAGAAGTTCCTTGGTTATTATTAGAATTTTTAATTGAGATGGGAGTTTTGTTAGATTTAAGTCTTTTAATTAAAGTTGTTAAAGAAGTTCCTTGGTTATTATTAGAATTTTTAATTGAGATGGGAATTTTGTTAGATTTAAGTCTTTTAATTAAAGTTGTTAAAGAAGTTCCTTGGTTATTATTAGAATTTTTAATTGAGATGGGAGTTTTGTTAGATTTAAGTCTTTTAATTAAAGTTGTTAAAGAAGTTCCTTGGTTATTATTAGAATTTTTAATTCAGATGGGAGTTGAAAAAAGCTTCAACCAGAACTTGCCCCCATACTTACAAACTGTTTAAGCGTTGCTTTAAGAAGAAGTGCCTCCCAACACCCTGAAAAACCTCATCAGTATGTCCTGTATTTAAGAATTCAGGTGATAAGTCATCCCCCTCTCAGTACAGACCTATAAGTCTCCTGTGTGTCATGAGTAAGTTGCTAAAATCCATATTAAATAAAGTAGTCAACAACCTCAGCAGAAATAACCTTCTTAGTGACACACAATATGGTTTCCGTTCTGCCAGATCTACAGAAGATGTGCTAACGGTTATATATCATAGGATTAGTGAATCTCTTGACAAAGGCTTCCTTTCTAAGGCAATTGCTTTTGACATATCAAAGGCCTTCGATAAGGTATTGGATAAGGGCCTACTTCACAAGATTTCCAGCTACGGTATAATTGGAAATGTTTTCTCAGTCATTAAATCATTTCCTTCTGATAGGGTCATAAGAGTATTGTTTGATGGGCAGAAATCAGATGCCCACAGTATTAATGTTGGTGTCCCTCAGGGGTCCATCCTGAGCTCAACTCTCTTTCTGATCTACATCAATGATCTCCCAAAACACATACTTAAATCATTCATTGACATCTATGCTGATGACACGACAATCTATGGCAACACAGCTAAGGCCGCAAAGTACAAAGTTCTTTCTGGGTTTCTCTCCTCTTATCTTGAGCGTGTGGTACAGTGGGGGAAGACGTGGCTGGTTACTTTTAATGCATCTAAAATCAAGCTCCCATCTTTACATCATCAACGCTCTGATCCCCATCTGGCATCAATTGAAATGGATGGCTCTCGTCTAGAGGAGGTTCAATGTTTTGATAAGCTTCTGGGATTGATCTTTACTCCTGACCTGAAATGGACACGTACAGCAAGTCTGTTACCAAGGACGCTGGGAATATAGTAGGATCTTTCTACTGCTCCAGAAGATATCTCACTTCAGATGCAATTCTCTATCTATATAAAAGCCAAGTACGCCCAAGGATGGAGTACTGCTGCTACATCTGGGCAAGGGCTGCTAAAAACAACTTATCCTGTCTTGACAGAATACAAAACAGACTTCGTGGCCTAGTGGGGGACGCTCTTTTCTCTTCCCTGCAACCTGTCTCTCACAGAAGAGACGTTGCGAGCCTGTCTTTGTTTAATCGTTATTTTCATGGCAAGTGCTCGTCTGAGCTCCGACGTCTGCCCATCGTTCGCGAAAAACACCCGTCTAGCTGAAACCACTGTCAATAATTTTCCCTATTCTTTTTCTGTGCCTAAATCAAAACGTAGATTCCATGAACACAGCTTTTTTCTTAGAAGTTTATGCGTATGGAACTCTGTTCCGTTTCCCTGTTTCCCACCTGACTACATTTTGGATGTATTTAAGTCCAACATATACAAATTCCTGATAAACCGCCCCCTTAAGTAAGACACTTTATCAAATCTCCAATACTAACGATTCCTACGATTTTATCCCATTTACTACTGTACCCGCAATAACCCTTATCCCCGAGTGGTTTTCGGGCCTTGATAAGTGGTGACTCTCATGTAAAAAAAGTAATAATTACCTCCCCAAGCAACGTAATAAACTGTAAAAACGAACTAATCTCTCATAAGGCATAAGACCAATTTTAAATATGGCTAATTTAAAATGATAGCTCTAACATTCACCCCTTAGATATTTACTTCCATAAAATTATAGAATTCTTTTTCTATGTAAGTTCTTTCTTTTTTTTTTTGCCCGGCTTAATACCTGCAGTCTTCGTTGGATTGTATGCATGCGCATATATTTTGTATATCTATCTACCTATGCATTTAAATTTGTACATTTTTAATGCATGTTTGATTATATGTTTTTATGCACATATGCATGTACATGTGCGTATGTAGATGTATTGCAATTTGCAATTCATGTCGTTTCATCCCCTTTAAATTTTTTAAATAATCGATTACAACTTTACGTACCCTTTCATTATAGTTTTCTCCACATTAAACCCATGACTTATGACTTGATGCAATCTTTAATTTATATCTACCCATTCTACAATTGATTAGCTTCAATCCTGTGGCACCTGCTGATAATTTCATCATTACTTTTCTAGTTAAACTTGATCCCATTTTCTGCCTTAATTGTTGCACCGATTCAACGTCATTTTGTCTGGATCATTGTGACATTGCCTTTTCTGCTCTAAAAATAGTCCAGTCTCCGTCTAATATCACTCTCTTCGTTTCTAATTTTCAAATTAGCCTCAGCAGTAGCGTGGTGAAATCCCTCCACTTATCCACTCTCCGTACAATTCATTTTTCATGTTATAATAATATATTGAACTAAATCATTTTTTATACCCATTTATAAATTATTCCACGGAATTCTTTTTTTTTGGATGACCTTGAAATATCTCCCAGTAACGGAATGCCTTTGGATTCTTTACATCTGGATACTCCAATTTTGTGAACACTTTTGGATTTTACCGTCCCTGGATCTTCCACTCTTCAACCGTGAAATCATTTTTCATTTGTTCCCCATTTCCTCAGCTTCACTGTTTTTTTTAAAAACATTTTTACCACGTACGCTCTATAGCTCGCTTGCAGTTTCATTAAATACTTTATAAGTAAAATCTGATTCCGCGTTTTACTATTCTCCACCCTCTGATGAGAAAGAAAAGTATTTTTTTAAAAACTTCGCGGATTAAGGACAATCCATTTTTTTGTGTTTCGTTTTTAGAAATTAAATATGTTTTAGTTCTTGTTAAAATGGTTTTCAACATGGTTTATTAACTCTTTTATATATATATATATATATATATATATATATATATATATATATATATATATATATATATATATATATGTGTGTGTATGTATGTGTGTGTATATTAAGAACGGCACACATCTTGGATTCGTGTCATTGGAATTAGGCAGTGCCGACTCAGGATAGGACAGGTTGGTATTGCGTAACCCTTTATACGTAATTACACTAGCATGCATTCTTATCGAGAGTATTCGTTGTCTTTTGAGAGAAAACGGAGGCTTATCTCATAGTTATTCAAACTATTATCCACATGAATGAAATGTTCTATATAGTCCGGCTTCAACCTCTGAAAATTCTATTATCATTTTATAAAGTTCTACAATTTTCGATATTTCTTTTGGTTTTCTTTTGCGCCATTTATTTATGAATAAAATCCTTTTTATATTGCTTGCACAGCATTTTTTCGTTTCTTTATTTACATCTTTTATTTATTTATATCTTTTATTTATTTACACATTTTATTTATTTACACAAATTATTTATTTACACATTTTATTTATTTACATCTTTTATTTATTTACACCTTTTATTTATTTACACATTTTATTTATTTACAAATTTAATTTATTTACATCTTTTATTTATTTACATCTTTTATTTATCTACATCTTTTGTCTATTTACAGATGTTATTTATTTACATCTTTATTTACATCATTTACTTATTTACATCTTTTATTTATTTACATCTTTTATCTATTTACACATTTTATTTATTTACATATTTTATTTATTTACATCTTTTATTTATTTACATCATTTATTTATTTACATCTTTTATTTATTTACACCTTTATATATTTACATCTTTTATTTATTTACACAATTTATTTATTTACACATTTTATTTATTTACATCTTTTATTTATTTACATCTTTTATTTATTAAAATCTTTTATTTATTTACATCTTTTATTTATTTAAACAATTTATTTATTTACATCTTTTATCTATTTACATCTTTTATTTATTTAAACCTTTTATTTATTTGCATCTTTTATTTATTTACATCTTTTATTTATTTACATCTTTTATTTATTTACATCTTTTATTTATTTACATCATTTATTTATTTATTTGCATCTTTTATGTATTTACACCGTATATTTATTTACATCTTTTATTTATTCACACATTTTATTTATTTACACATTTTATTTAATTACATCTTTTATTTATTTACATTATTTATTTATTTACACCTTTTATTTATTTACACCTTTTATATATTTGCACAGTTTATTTATTAACATCTTTTATTTATTTACACCTTTTATATATTTGCACATTTTATTTATTTACATCTTTTATTTATTTACACGTTTTATTTATTTACATCTTTTATTTATTTACATCTTTCATTTATTTACACCTTTTATTTATTTGCATCTTTTATTTATTTACACCGTTTATTTATTTAAATCTTTTATTTATTTACATGTTTTATTTATTTACTTCTTTTATTTATTTACACGTTATTTATTTACAAATTTTTTTATTTACATCTTTTATTTATTTACATCTTTTTTTTATTTACACCTTTTATTTATTTACACCTTTTATATATTTGCACATTTTATTTATTTACATCTTTTATTTACTTACACATTTTATTTATTTACACCTTTATATATTTGTAAATTTAATTTATTTACATCTTTTATTTATTTACACCGTCTATTTATTTACATCTTTTATTTATTTACATCTTTTATTTATTTACCCATTTTATATATATGCACATTTAATTTATTTACATCTTTTATTTATTTACATCTTTTATTTATTTACATCTTTTATTTATTTACATCTTTTATTTATTTACACGTTTTATTTATTTACATCTTTTATTTATTTACATCTTTCATTTATTTACACCTTTTATTTATTTGCATCTTTTATTTATTTACACCGTTTATTTATTTAAATCTTTTATTTATTTACATGTTTTATTTATTTACTTCTTTTATTTATTTACACGTTATTTATTTACAAATTTTTTTATTTACATCTTTTATTTATTTACATCTTTTTTTTATTTACACCTTTTATTTATTTACACCTTTTATATATTTGCACATTTTATTTATTTACATCTTTTATTTACTTACACATTTTATTTATTTACATCTTTAATATTTGCACATATTATTTATTTACATCTTTTATTTACTTACACCTTTTATGTATTTACAAATTTTATTTATTTACATCTTTATTTATTTATACCTTTTGTTTATTTACATTTTTTATTTATTTACCTCTTTTATTTATTTACACCTTTGATTTATTTACACCTTTTATTTATTTACACATTTTATTTATTTACATCTTTTATTTATTTACACCTTCTTTTATTTACAACTTTGATTTATTTACACCTTTCATTTATTTACATGTTTTATTTATTTAAAAAATAAATAAAATATTTATTTACACCTTTTATATATTTGCACATTTTATTTATTTACATCTTTTATTTATTTACATTTTCTATTTATTTACATCTTTTATTTACTTACATCTTTTATTTATTTACATCTGTTATTTATTTAAATCTTTTATTTTTTTTACATCTTTTATTTATTAACATCTTTTATTTATTTACATCTTTTATTTACTTACATCTTTTATTTATACCTTTTATTTATTTACATCTTTTATTTATTTACATATTTAATTTATTTACATCTTTTATTCATTTACATCTTTTATTTATTTGCATCTTTTATTTATTTAAACCTTTCTTTACATCTTTATTTTTTTACACCGTTTATTTATTTACATCTTTTATTTATTTACATCATTTATTTATTTACACCTGTTATATATTTGCACATTTTATTTATTTACATCTTTTATTTATTTAAACCTTTTATATATTTGCACATTTAATTTATTTACATCTTTTATTTATTAACACTGTTTATTTATTTACATCTTTTATTTATTTACATCTTTTATTTATTTACATCTTTTATTTTTTTACATCTTTTATTTTTTTACATCTTTTATTTATTTACATCTTTTATTTCGTTAAACTTTTTATTTATTTACATCTTTTATTTATTTACACATTACATTTATTTACACATTTTATAAATTTACATCTTTTATTTATTTAAACCTTTTATATATTTGCACATTTTATTTATTTACATCTTTTATTTATGTACACCTTTTATATATTTGTACATTTAATTTATTTACATCTTTTATTTATTTACACCGTTTATTTATTTACACCTTTTATATATTTGACCATTTCATTTATTTACATCTTTTATTTATTTACACCTTTTATTTATTTACATCTTAAATTTATTTACATCTTTTATTTTTTTACATTTTTTTTATTTACATCTTTTATTTATTTACACATTTTATTTATTTCCATTTTTTTATTTATTTACATCTTTTATTTATTTACATCTTTTATATATTTACATCTTTTATTTATTTACACCTTTTATTTATTTACACGTTTTATATATTTTCACATGTTATTTATTTACACATTTTATTTATTTACATCTTTTATTTATTTACATTTTGTATTCATTTACATCTTTTATTTATTTACATCTTTTATTAATTTACACATTTTATTTATTTACATCTTTTATTTATTTACATCTTTTATATATTAACACCTTTTATTTATTTACATGTTTTATTTATTTACATCTTTGATTTATTTACACTGTTTTATTTATTTACATCTTTTATTTATTTACACCTTTTATTTATTTGCATCTTTTATTTATTTACATCTTTTATTTATTTCCACTTTTTATTTATTTACATCTTTTATTTATTTACATCTTTTACTTATTTACACATTTTATTTATTTACATCTTTTATTTATTTACACACTTTATTTATTTATATCTTTTATTTACTGCCACTTTTTATTTATTTACATCTTTTATTTATTTACACCTTTAATTTATTTACATCTTTTATTTATTTACACATTTTATTTATTTACATCTTTTGTTTATTTACACGTTTTTTTATGTACACATTTGATTTATGTACACCTTTCATTTATTTACATCTTTTATTTATTTTACAACTTTTTATTTATTTACCCCTTTTATATATTTGCACATTTATTTACAGCTTTATTTACAGCTTTTATTTATTTACACCTTTTATATATTTGCACATTTATTTATGTACACCTTTTATATATGTGCACATTTTATTTATTTACATCTTTTATTTATTTAAACCTTTTATATTTTTGCACATTTAATTTATTTACATCTTTTATTTATTTACACCGTTTATTTATTTACATCTTTTATTTATTTACATATTTTATTTATTTACATCTTTTATTTATTTAAATCTTTTATTTATTTACACCTTTTATTTATTTACATCTTTTATATATTTTCACATTTTATGTATTTACCTCTTTTATTTATTTACACCTTGTATTTATTTACACATTTTATCTATTTTCATCTTTTATTTATTTAAATCTTTATTTATTTAAATGTTTTATTTATTTACATCTTTTATTTATTTACACCTTTTATTTTTTTACACATTTTATTTATTTACATCTTTTATTTATTTACATTTTTATTTATTTACATCTTTTATTAATTTACATCTTTTATTTTTTTACATCTTTTATTTATTTACATCTTTTATTTCGTTAAACTTTTTATTTATTTACATTTTTTATTTATTTACATCTTTTATTTATTTACATCTTTTATTTATGTACACATTTAATTTATTTACACATTTTATAAATTTACATCTTTTATTTATTTACACCTTTTATATATTTGCACATTTTATTTATTAACATCTTTTATTTATGTACACCTTTTATATATTTGTACATTTAATTTATTTACATCTTTTATTTATTTACACCGTTTATTTATTTACACCTTTTATATATTTGACCATTTCATTTATTTACATCTTTTATTTATTTACACCTTTTATTTATTTACATCTTAAATTTGTTTACATCTTTTATTTTTTTACATTTGTTTTATTTACATCTTTTATTTATTTACACATTTTATTTATTTACATTATTTATTTATTTCCATTTTTTATTTATTGACATATTTATTTATTTACATCTTTTATATATTTACATCTTTTATTTATTTACACCTTTTATTTATTTACACCTTTTATATATTTTCACATGTTATTTATTTACACATTTTATTTATTTACATCTTTTATTTATTTACATTTTGTATTCATTTACATCTTTTATTTATTTACATCTTTTATTAATTTACACATTTTATTTATTTACATCTTTTATTTATTTACATCTTTTATATATTAACACCTTTTATTTATTTACATGTTTTATTTATTTACATCTTTGATTTATTTACACCGTTTATTTATTTACATCTTTTATTTATTTACACCTTTTATTTATTTGCATCTTTTATTTATTTACATCTTTTATTTATTTACATCTTTTATTTATTTACCTCTTTTATTTATTTACACATTTTATTTATTTACAAATTTTTTTTATTTACATCTTTTATTATTTACATCTTTTATTTATTTACACCTTTTATTTATTTACATCTTTTATTTATTTACACGTTTTTTTATGTACACATTTGATGTATGTACACCTTTCATTTATTTACATCTTTTATTTATTTTACAACTTTTTATTTATTTACCCCTTTTATATATTTGCACATTTTATTTATTTACAGCTTTTATTTATTTACACCTTTTATATATTTGCACATTTATTTATGTACACCTTTTATATATGTGCACATTTTATTTATTTACATCTTTTATTTATTTAAACCTTTTATATATTTGCACATTTAATTTATTTACATCTTTTATTTATTTACACCGTTTATTTATTTACATCTTTTATTTATTTACATCTTTTATTTATTTATATCTTTTATTTATTTACATCTTTTATTTATTTAAATCTTTTATTTATTTACACCTTTTATTTATTTACATCTTTTATATATTTTCACATTTTATGTATTTACCTCTTTTATTTATTTACACCTTGTATTTATTTACACATTTTATCTATTTTCATCTTTTATTTATTTAAATCTTTATTTATTTAAATGTTTTATTTATTTACATCTTTTATTTATTTACACTTTTTATTTTTTTACATATTTTATTTATTTACATCTTTTATTTATTTACATTTTTATTTATTTACATCTTTTATTAATTTACATCTGTTATTTATTTACATCTTTTATTTTTTTACATCTTTTATTTATTTACATCTTTTATTTCGTTAAACTTTTGATTTATTTACATTTTTTATTTATTTACATCTTTTATTTATTTACATCTTTTATTTATTTACACATTTAATTTATTTACACATTTTATAAATTTACATCTTTTATTTATTTACACCTTTTATATATTTGCACATTTTATTTATTTACATCTTTTATTTATGTACACGTGTATTATTTATGTACACCTTTTATATATTTGTACATTTAATTTATTTACATCTTTTATTTATGTACACCGTTTATTTATTTACACCTTTTATATATTTGACCATTTCATTTATTTACATCTTTTATTTATTTACACCTTTTATTGATTTACATCTTTAATTTATTTACATCTTTTATTTTGTACATTTTTTTATTTACATCTTTTATTTATTTACACATTTTATTTATTTACATCTTTTATTTATTTACATCTTTTATTTAGTTACATTTTTTATTCATTTACATCTGTTATTTATTAACATCTTTTATTTATTTACATCTTTTATTTATTTACACTTTTATATATTTTCACATTTTATTTATTTACATCTTTTCTTTATTTAACTCTTTTATTTATTTACACATTTTATTTATTTAAATCTTTATGTATTTATATCTTTTATTTATTTACATCTTTTTTTTTACATCTTTTTATTTATTTACATCTTTTATTGACACCTTTGATTTATTACACATTTTATATTTTTGCACATTGTATTTATTTACATCTTTTATTTATTTACACCTTTTTATTTATTTACATCATTTATTTTTTACATCTTTTATTTATTTACACCTTTTTTATTTACACCTTTTATTTATTTACATCTTATTTATTTACATCTTTTATTTATTTACATCTTTTATTTATTTACACCTTTTATTTATTTGCATCTTTTATTTATTTACATCTTTTATGTATTTACACTTTTTATTTATTTACAAATTTTTTTGTTTACATCTTTTATTTATTTACATCTTTTATTTATTTACACATTTTATTTATTTACACCTTTTATATATTTGCACTATATGTTTATTTAGATCTTTTATTTATTTACACATTTAATTTATTTACACATTTTATTTATTTACATCTTTTATTTATTTACACCTTTTTTATTTACACATTTGATTTATGTAAATCTTTCATTTATTTAAATCTTTTATTTATTTACACCGTTTATTTATTTACATCTTTTTTATTTACATCTTTTATTTATTTATACCTTGTATTTATTTGCATCTTTAATTTATTTACATCTTTTATTTATTGAAATCTTTTATTTATTTACACCGTTTATTTATTTACATCTTTTATTTATTTACTTCTTTTATTTATTTACACATTTTATTTATTTACACCTTTTATATATTTGCACTTTTATTTATTTACACATTTTATTTATTTACATCTTTTATTTATTTACACCTTTTTTATTTACACATTTGATTTATTTACATCTTTCATTTATTTCCATCTTTTATTTATTTACAACTTTTTATTTATTTACACCGTTTATATATTTGCACATTTTATTTATTTACATCTTTTATTTATTTACACCTTTTATATATTTGAACATTTAATTTATTTACATCTTTTGTTTATTTACACCATTAATTTATTTAAATCTTTTATTTATTTACACCTTTTATTTATTTACACCTTTTATATATTTTCATATTTTATTTATTTACAGCTTTTATTTATTTACATCTTTTATTTATTTACACCTGTTATTCATTTACACATTTTATTTATTTACATCTTTATGTATTTATATCTTTTATTTATTTAACTCTTTTGTTTATTTACACCGTTTATTTATTTAGATCTTTTATTTATTTACATCTTTTTTTTATTTACACCTTTTATTTATTTACACCTTTTATATATTTGCACATTTTATTTATTTACATCTTTTATTTACTTACACATTTTATTTATTTACATCTTTAATATTTGCACATATTATTTATTTACATCTTTTATTTACTTACACCTTTTATGTATTTACAAATTTTATTTATTTACATCTTTATTTATTTATACCTTTTGTTTATTTACATTTTTTATTTATTTACCTCTTTTATTTATTTACACCTTTGATTTATTTACACCTTTTATTTATTTACACATTTTATTTATTTACACTTTTATTTATTTACACCTTCTTTTATTTACAACTTTGATTTATTTACACCTTTCATTTATTTACATGTTTTATTTATTTAAAAAATAAATAAAATATTTATTTACACCTTTTATATATTTGCACATTTTATTTATTTACATCTTTTATTTATTTACATTTTCTATTTATTTACATCTTTTATTTACTTACATCTTTTATTTATTTACATCTGTTATTTATTTAAATCTTTTATTTTTTTTACATCTTTTATTTATTAACATCTTTTATTTATTTACATCTTTTATTTACTTACATCTTTTATTTATACCTTTTATTTATTTACATCTTTTATTTATTTACATATTTAATTTATTTACATCTTTTATTCATTTACATCTTTTATTTATTTGCATCTTTTATTTATTTAAACCTTTCTTTACATCTTTATTTTTTTACACCGTTTATTTATTTACATCTTTTATTTATTTACATCATTTATTTATTTACACCTGTTATATATTTGCACATTTTATTTATTTACATCTTTTATTTATTTAAACCTTTTATATATTTGCACATTTAATTTATTTACATCTTTTATTTATTAACACTGTTTATTTATTTACATCTTTTATTTATTTACATCTTTTATTTATTTACATCTTTTATTTTTTTACATCTTTTATTTTTTTACATCTTTTATTTATTTACATCTTTTATTTCGTTAAACTTTTTATTTATTTACATCTTTTATTTATTTACACATTACATTTATTTACACATTTTATAAATTTACATCTTTTATTTATTTAAACCTTTTATATATTTGCACATTTTATTTATTTACATCTTTTATTTATGTACACCTTTTATATATTTGTACATTTAATTTATTTACATCTTTTATTTATTTACACCGTTTATTTATTTACACCTTTTATATATTTGACCATTTCATTTATTTACATCTTTTATTTATTTACACCTTTTATTTATTTACATCTTAAATTTATTTACATCTTTTATTTTTTTACATTTTTTTTATTTACATCTTTTATTTATTTACACATTTTATTTATTTCCATTTTTTTATTTATTTACATCTTTTATTTATTTACATCTTTTATATATTTACATCTTTTATTTATTTACACCTTTTATTTATTTACACGTTTTATATATTTTCACATGTTATTTATTTACACATTTTATTTATATTTACCATTTTTTATTTTTACATCTTTTATTTAGTTACATTTTTTATTCATTTACATCTGTTATTTATTAACATCTTTTAATTATTTACATCTTTTATTTATTTACACTTTTATATATTTTCACATTTTATTTATTTACATCTTTTCTTTATTTAACTCTTTTATTTATTTACACATTTTATTTATTTAAATCTTTATGTATTTATATCTTTTATTTATTTACATCTTTTTTTTTACATCTTTTTATTTATTTACATCTTTTATTGACACCTTTGATTTATTACACATTTTATATTTTTGCACATTGTATTTATTTACATCTTTTATTTATTTACACCTTTTTATTTATTTACATCATTTATTTTTTACATCTTTTATTTATTTACACCTTTTTTATTTACACCTTTTATTTATTTACATCTTATTTATTTACATCTTTTATTTATTTACATCTTTTATTTATTTACACCTTTTATTTATTTGCATCTTTTATTTATTTACATCTTTTATGTATTTACACTTTTTATTTATTTACAAATTTTTTTGTTTACATCTTTTATTTATTTACATCTTTTATTTATTTACACATTTTATTTATTTACACCTTTTATATATTTGCACTATATGTTTATTTAGATCTTTTATTTATTTACACATTTAATTTATTTACACATTTTATTTATTTACATCTTTTATTTATTTACACCTTTTTT
Organism: Euprymna scolopes; assembly: GCF_053919585.1. Taxonomy (NCBI): domain Eukaryota; kingdom Metazoa; phylum Mollusca; class Cephalopoda; order Sepiida; family Sepiolidae; genus Euprymna; species Euprymna scolopes. Next base: position 157,015,983 of record NC_136491.1, read on the forward strand.
ATTTACACATTTGATTTATGTAAATCTTTCATTTATTTAAATCTTTTATTTATTTACACCGTTTATTTATTTACATCTTTTTTATTTACATCTTTTATTTATTTATACCTTGTATTTATTTGCATCTTTAATTTATTTACATCTTTTATTTATTGAAATCTTTTATTTATTTACACCGTTTATTTATTTACATCTTTTATTTATTTACTTCTTTTATTTATTTACACATTTTATTTATTTACACCTTTTATATATTTGCACTTTTATTTATTTACACATTTTATTTATTTACATCTTTTATTTATTTACACCTTTTTTATTTACACATTTGATTTATTTACATCTTTCATTTATTTCCATCTTTTATTTATTTACAACTTTTTATTTATTTACACCGTTTATATATTTGCACATTTTATTTATTTACATCTTTTATTTATTTACACCTTTTATATATTTGAACATTTAATTTATTTACATCTTTTGTTTATTTACACCATTAATTTATTTAAATCTTTTATTTATTTACACCTTTTATTTATTTACACCTTTTATATATTTTCATATTTTATTTATTTACAGCTTTTATTTATTTACATCTTTTATTTATTTACACCTGTTATTCATTTACACATTTTATTTATTTACATCTTTATGTATTTATATCTTTTATTTATTTAACTCTTTTGTTTATTTACACCGTTTATTTATTTAGATCTTTTATTTATTTACACCTTTGATTTATTTACACCTTTGATTTATTTACACATTTTATATATTTCACATTTTATTTATTCACATCTTTTATTATTTACACCTTTTATTTATTTACATCTTTTATTTATTTACATCTTTTATTTATTTACACATTTTATTTATTTACACATTTTATTTATTTACATCTTTTATTTATTTACATTTTTTATTTATTTACACGTTTTATTTATTTACACGTTTTATTTATTTACATCTTTTATTTATTTACATTTTTTTATTCATTTACATCTTTTATTTATTTACATCTTTTATTTATTTACACCTTTTATTTATTTAAACCTTTTATATATTTTCACATTTTATTTATTTACATCTTTTTTTTATTTTCACATTTTATTTATTTACATATTTATGTATTTATATCTTTTATTTATTTTCATCTTTTTTTATTTACATCTTTTTATTTATTTACATCTTTTATTTATTTACATCTTTTATTTATTTACACCTTTTATTTATTTACACCTTTTATATATTTGCACATTGTATTTATTTACATCTTTTATTTATTTACACCTTTTATTTATTTACACCTTTTATATATTTGCACTTTTTATTTATTTACATCTTTTATTTATTTACATCTTTTATTTATTTACACATTTAATTTATTTACACATTTTATAAATTTACATCTTTTATTTATTTACACCTTTTATATATTTGCACATTTTATTTATTTACATCTTTTATTTATGTACACCTGTATTATTTATGTACACCTTTTATATATTTGTACATTTAATTTATTTACATCTTTTATTTATGTACACCGTTTATTTATTTACACCTTTTATATATTTGACCATTTCATTTATTTACATCTTTTATTTATTTACACCTTTTATTGATTTACATCTTTAATTTATTTACATCTTTTATTTTTTTACATTTTTTTATTTACATCTTTTATTTATTTACACATTTTATTTATTTACATCTTTTATTTATTTACATCTTTTATTTAGTTACATTTTTTATTCATTTACATCTGTTATTTATTAACATCTTTTATTTATTTACATCTTTTATTTATTTACACTTTTATATATTTTCACATTTTATTTATTTACATCTTTTCTTTATTTAACTCTTTTATTTATTTACACATTTTATTTATTTAAATCTTTATGTAGTTATATCTTTTATTTATTTACATCTTTTTTTTTACATCTTTTTATTTATTTACATCTTTTATTGACACCTTTGATTTATTACACATTTTATATTTTTGCACATTGTATTTATTTACATCTTTTATTTATTTACACCTTTTTATTTATTTACATCTTTTATTTTTTACATCTTTTATTTATTTACACCTTTTTTATTTACACCTTTTATTTATTTACATCTTTTTATTTACATCTTTTATTTATTTACATCTTTTATTTATTTACATCTTTTATATATTACACCTTTAATTTATGTACATGTTTAATTTATTTACATCTTTTATTTATTTACACCGTTTATTTATTTACATCTTTTATTTATTTACATCTTTTATTTATTTACACCTTTTATTTATTTACATCTATTATTTATTTACACCTTTTATATATTTGAACATTTAATTTATTTACATCTTTTGTTTATTTACACCGTTTATTTATTTTAATCTTTTATTTATTTACACCTTTGATTTATTTACACCTTTTATATATGTTTATATTTTATTTATTTACAGCTTTTATTTATTTACATCTTTTATTTATTTACACCTTGTATTTATTTACACATTTTTTTTATTTACATCTTTATGTATTTATATCTTATATTTATTTACATCTTTTGTTTATTTACACCGTTTATTTATTTACATCTTTTATTTATTTACACCTTTGATTTATTTACACCTTTGATTTATTTACACATTTTATATATTTGCACATTTTATTTATTCACATCTTTTATTATTTATACCTTTGATTTATTTACATCGTTTATTTATTTACATCTTTTTTTATTTAAACCTTTTATATATTTTAACATTTTGTTTATTTACATCTTTTATTTATTTACACATTTTATTTATTTACATATTTATGCATTTATATCATTTATTTATTTTCATCTTTTTTTATTCACATCTTTTTATTTATTTACATCTTTTATTTATTTACATCTTTTATTTATTTCCACTTTTTATTTATTTACATCTTTTATTTATTTACACCTTTTATTTATTTACACATTTTATTTATTTACATCTTTTATTTATTTACAAATTTTATTTATTTACATCTTTTATTTATTTACATCTTTTATATATTATCACCTTTTATTTATTTATATCTTTTATTTATTTACATCTTTTGTTTATTTACATCTTTTATTTATTTACATCTTTTATTTATTTACACCTTTTATTTATTTACATGTTTTATTTATTTACATCTTTTATTTATATGCACCGTTTATTTATTTACACCTTTTATTTATTTACATCTTTTATTTATTTACACCTTTTATTTATTTGCATCTTTTATGTATTTACATCTTTTATTTATTTAAATCTTTTATTTATTTACACATTTTATTTATTTACATCTTTTATTTATTTACACATTCTTTTATTTATACATTTGATTTATTTACACCTTTCATTTATTTACATGTTTTATTTATTTACAACTTTTTATTTATTTACACCTTTTATATATTTGCACATTTTGTTTATTTACATCTTTTATTTATTTACACCTTTTATATATTTGCACATTTATTTATTTACATTTGTTGTGTATTTACACCGTTTATTTATTTACATCTTTTATTTATAAAGACCTTTTATGTATTTTTACATTTTATTTATTTACATCTTTTATTTATTTACACCTTTTATACTTTTACACATTTTATTTATTGACATCTTTATGTATTTATATCTTTTGTTTATTTACATCTTTTTTTATTTACATCTTTTATTTATTTACACATATGATTTATTTACACATTTTATTTATTTACGTCTTTTATTTATTTACATTTTTTATTCATTTACATCTTTTATTGATTTACATCTTTTGTTCATTTACATCTTTTATTTATTTACACCTTTTATATATTTTCGCATTTTATTTATTTACATCTTTTATTTATTTACATATTTTGTTTATTTACATATTTTTTTTATTTACATCTTTATGTGTTTATATCTTTTATTTATTTACATCTTTTTTATTTGCATCTTTTTATTTATTTACATCTTTTATTTATTTACACCTTTGATTTATAACCCATTTTATATTTTTGCACATTTTATTTATTTACATCTTTTATTTATTTACTTCTTTTATTTATTTACATCTTTTATTTTTTTACATCTTTTATTTATTTACACCTTTTTTATTTACATCTTTTTATTTATTTACATTTTTTATTTATTTACACCTTTTATTTATTTACACATTTTATTTATTTACATCTTTTATTTATTTACACCTTTTTTTATTAACACATTTCATTTATTTACATCTTTCATTTATTTACACCTTTGATATATTTGCACATTTAATTTATTTACATCTTTTGTTTATTTGCACCGTTTATTTTTTTACATCTTTTATTTATTGACAAATTTTTATTTATTTACACCTTTTATATATTTTCACATTTTATTTATTTACATCTTTTATTTATTTACATCTTTTATTTATTTACATCTTTTATTTATTCACACCGTTTATTTATTTACATCTTTTATTTATTTAAATCTTTTATTTATTTACATATTTTATTTATTTTCTTCTTTATTTATTTACACATTTTATTTATTTACACATTTTATATCTTTTATTCATTTACATCTTTTATTCATTTTACATCTTTTATTCATTTACATCTTTTATTTATTTACACCTTTTATTTATTTACACCTTTTTTATTTACACATTTTATTTATTTACATCTTTTTTTTATTTACACCTTTTTTATGTACACATTTGATTTATTTACATCTTTCATTTATTTACATCTTTTATTTATTTACAACTTTTTATTTATTTACACCTTTTATATATTTGCACATTTTATTTATTTACATCTTTTATTTATTTACACCTTTTATATATTTGCACATTTTATTTATTTACATCTTTTGTTTATTTACACCGTTTATTTATTTACATCTTTTATTTATTTACATGTTTCATTTATTTACATCTTTTATTTATTGACACCTTTGATTTATTTACACATTTTATATATTTGCACATTTTATTTATTCACATCTTTTATTAATTTACACCTTTTATTTATTTACATATTTTATTTATTTACATATGTCGGTTATTTACACGTTTTATTTATTTACACATTTTATTTATTTACATCTTGTGCATTTTCATTTTTTACATGTTTTATTTATTTACATATTTAATTTATTTACATCTTTTTATTTATTTACATCTTTTATTCATTTACATATTTTATTTATTTACATATTTTACTTTTTTACATCTTTTATTTATTTACATCTTTTATTTAATTAAACCTTTTATTTATTTACATCTTTTATTTATTTACATCTTTTATTTATTTACATCTGTTATTTATTTACACTTTTTATTTATTTACACATTTTATTTATTTACATCTTTTATTTATTTACACCTTTTATTTATTTACATCTTTTATTTATTTACATCTTTTATTTATTTACACATTTTATTTATTTACACCTTTTATATATTTTCACATTTTATTTATTTACATCTTTTATTTATTTACATCTTTTATTTATTTACATCTTTTATTTATTCACACCTTTTATTTATTTACATGTTTATTGATTTACATCTTTTATTTATTTACACCGTTTATTAATTTACATCTTTTATTTATTTACATCTTTTATTTATTTACATCTTTTATTTATTTACTTCTTTTATTTATTTACACATTTTATTTATTTACACATTTTGTTTATTTACATCTTTTATTCATTTACATCTTTTATTTATTTACACCTTTTATTTATTTACACCTTTTTTTATGTACACATTTTGTTTATTTACATCGTGCAAATGCACTTGTTATTTAGTTTCATCTTTTTTTTTATTTACACCTTTTTCTATTTACACATTTGATTTATTTACATCTTTCATTTATTTACATCTTTTATTTATTTACAACTTTTTATTTATTTACACCTTTTACATATTTGCACATTTTATTTATTTACATCTTTTATTTATTTACACCTTTTATATATTTGCACATTTTATTTATTTACATCTTTTGTTTATTTACACCGTTTATTTATTTACATCTTTTATTTATTTACATCTTTTATTTATTTACACATATTATTTATTTACATTTTTTATTTTTTTACATCTTTTATTTATTTCCACATTTTGTTTATTTACACCTTTTATTTATTTGCACACTTTATTTATTTACATCTTTTATTTATTTATTTCTCATTATTTATTTACACATTTTGTTTATTCACATCTTTTATTTATATAATATCTTTTATTTATTTACATCTGTTATTTATTTACATCTTTCATTTATTTACATCTTTTATTTATTGACACCTTTGATTTATTTACACATTTTATATATTTGCACATTTTATTTATTCACATCTTTTATTAATTTACACCTTCTATTTATTTACATATTTTATTTTTTTACATCTTTCGTTTATTTACACCTTTTATTTATTTACACATTTTATTTATTTACATCTTTTGCATTTACATTTTTTACATGTTTTATTTATTTACATATTTTATTTATTTACATCTTTTGATTTATTTACATCTTTTGATTTATTTACATCTTTTATTTATTTACATCTTTTATTTACGTAGACCTTTTATTTTTTTACATCTTTTATTTATTTACATCTTTTATTTATTTACATCTGTTATTTATTTACACTTTTTGTTTATTTACACATTTTATTTATTTACATCTTTTATTTATTTACACCTATTATTTATTTACATCTTTTATTTATTTACATCTTTTATTGATTTACATCTTTTATTTATTTACATCTTTTATTTATTTACACATTTTATTTATTTACACATGTTATTTATTTACATCTTTTATTTATTTACACCTTTTTTTATTTACACATTTTTTTTATTTTCATCATTTACATCGTTTATTTATTTACATCTTTTATTTATTTACATCTTTTATATATTTTCACATTTTATTGATTTACATCTTTAATTTATTTACATCTTTTATTTATTTACATCTTTTATTTATTTACATCTTTTATTTATTTGCATCTTTTTTTTATTTACATCTTTTATTTATTTACACCTTTTATTTATTTACATCTTTTATTTATTTACATCACGCCCTTTCTCGTTTCTAACGCTGTTACTCCTTGCTTACTCCGCGTTTTTCACTACTTTTCGCCTCATTTTTTATGTTCCCAACCATCTAAAACAATCTATGTGCAAACAAACAATCAAAAGTTGTACTAATATATAAATAGATGACACATTGTTGTACATTTTGTTATTTGAAAACAATATGCAAATGAATCCAGCGCAGGCAATTCTCTAGTTGGATTGATCATAATAGCAATTTTGACATCTCGCAACAAAAACAGAGTAATCGACTAGTGAACCATCAACGAAAACACACTGCATCGTTTGTTTAAATAATTTAGCCACGGAAATCACAACCTTGACTATGAAGAAAGCCGTAGGCGCGTCTCTTCAATTAATAACGCAGTATTGAAGGCGCCAGTCGAAATAGATTCACGCACATCTGGAAATAAGATGTATTCAAGTAACCATTCAACATCCTCCATCCATTCTACATTACGGGTTAAGCTCATAGTAAGGGTTATAAATAATCCCCATTTTAGCGTCAAGCATGACCTTTTGTAAAAGGACTACACTCTAGTTATTTAATAATACAAATTAAAAATTATATCAGCATTATAATTGCATTTATTTGTTATAGTATACTAAATATAGATCGTTGCATGACGATTTAAATTTTCGTACGGGATAAAAAAATCATAGAAAACTAAATATTTTACCCGTCCTGAGACTGGTCTTATATATATATATATATGTATATATATATATATATATATATATATATATATATATATATATAGTGTGTGTGTGTGTGTGAGAGAGAGAGAGAGAGAGAGAGAGAGAAAGACAAGGAGAGAGAGAGAGAGGGGGAAGATAGGAAGAGAGAGACATGTACAAGATTCGCTATACTGGCATGAAATTGTTTCGATCACTAGCTATTAATAATACATTCAGGCAAAAACAGTAATAATTACAATAACAACAACAACAACAACAACAATTTGAGCCACAACAATCCTAGCAACAATAATTCAAACAACAATTCCAACAATAACAATTCCATTAGCAATTATTTAACCAACAATAATTTGAACAAAAACAATCCCAACGATAAAAACTCAAAAAACAAAAATTCAAACCATACAATTTTAACAACGATCATTTGAACAACAACAACAATAATTCAAATAAAAACTATTACAACAACAACAACAACAACAACAACAACAACAACAACAACAACAACAACAACAACAACAACAACAAATAAAACAAACAATTCCAACAACAATAATTCAAATAGCAACAAATTCAAAAACAACAAATTCAAAAACAACAATTTGAACAAAAACAATTTGGACCACAACCATCCCAACAACATTAATTCAAACAACAACAATTCCAACAACAACAACAACAACAACAACAACAACAACAACAACAACAACAACAACAACATTCCAACAAGAAAATTTTGAACAATAACAATTCCAACAACAATTTAAATAACAACAACAGAATTAAAATAATTACAACAACTCTAACAATAATAATTTAAATAACTATTCAAACAATAACAATCACAACAACAATAATTTACATAACAACAATTCCAACAACAATATTATTAACGAAACCACTTTTAAAAACAACAATTTGAACATAAACAAATTGAACAACAATCCCAACAACAATAATTAAAAAAACACCAATTTGAAAAGCAAAATTGTTAACAACAATTTAAACAACAATAATTTTAACAAAAACAATTTGAGCAACAACAATTTAGACAACTAAAATCTCAACAACAAATGCAGCGACAACAACAACACAATTACAATAATTACAACAACTCTAACAACAATAATTCAAATAACTATTCCAACACCAACAATCGCAACAACTATAATTAAAACAACTAAATTTAAACAACAACAATTTGAACAACAAAAATTACAACAGCAACAATCACAACAAACATTTTATCAACAATTTTAACAAAAATCAATCTCAACAAAGACAATTCAGAGAACAATTTGAATAACAACAATTTAAACAACAACAACAACAACAACAACAACAACCCCATCAATAATAATTCCAACAACAATTTGAAGAACAAAAGTTGAACAAGAACAATTCGAACAACTACAATAATTCAAACAACAACAGTTCCAACAACAATTGGGAACACAACAATATGAACTAAAATAATACCAACAACAATAATTCAAACAACAACTATTTGATCAACAACAATTTGAACAACAACCATTCGAATAAACAACAATCTTAACAACAACAATTAAAACAATAATTTGAAGGACCACAATTTGAACAAAAATTTGAACAAAAACAATCCCAACAACCATAATTCAAACAACCACAATTGAGAAAACAACAATATGAACTACAACAATCCCAACAACAATAATTCAAACAACAACAATTTTAATAACAACAATATTAACAACAATTAAAATAACAACAACAAAATTACAATAATTACAACTTTTATAACAATAATTCAAAAAGCTATTCCAACAACAATTATCTTAACAATAATTCAAATAACAATTTAAACACTAGAGATTCGAACAACAATAATCCCAACAATAATAATTCCAACAATAACAATTTAGACGATAACAACTTGAATAGCACCAATTCGAACAACAATAATTAAAACAACAATTAAAACAACAACAATCCCAACAACTATAATTCAAACGAAAACAATTCCAACAACAACAATCTCAACAACAATAATTCAAACAACAATTCCAACAAGAACATTTTAACAACAACAATTTTCACAAAAGCAATCTGAACAAAATTTAAACAACAAGAACAATCCCCCAAATAATAATTCAAACAACAATTTAGACAACAATTTAAACAACAACAATTTGAACAACAACAATTTGAACAACAACTATCCCAACAACAATAATTGAAGCAACAATTTCAACAACAATGCAAACCAGAATAATTTAAACAATAACAAATTGAACAAAAAACATTCTAACAACAAAAATTCCAACAACAACAATTTCAACAACGACAATTTCAACAACAACAATTTCAACAACAAAAATTCAGACAACAACAATTCCAACAAGAAAAATTCAAACAACAACAATTCCAATAACATAAATTCTCTCGTCTAGTTGAGGCCCCGTGTTTTGATAAGCTTCTGTGTTTTACCTTTACTCCTGATCTGAAATGGAACACGTACATCAAGTCTGTTGCCAGGGTTGCTGGAAAGATGGTGGGATCCTTTTACCGCTCCAGAAGATATCTCACTACTGATGCAATTCTCTATCTATATAAAAGCCAAGTACGTCCAAGGATGGAATACTGTTGCCATATCTGGACAGGAGCTGCTAAAAATAGCCTATCCTGCCTTGACAGAGTACAAAATAGACTTCGTGGCTTAGTGGGGGATGCCCTTTTCTCTACCCTGCAACCTCTCTCCCACAGAAGAGACATTGCGAGCCTATCCTTGTTTTATCGTTATTTCTATGGCATGTGCTCGTCTGAACAATCTCTGGTCCCCCCTCGCCAATCTTTTACGAAAAACACCCGTCTAGCTGAATCCACTGTGAAAAATTTCCCCCACTCTTTATCTGTGCCTAAATCAAAACGCGGATTCCATGAACAAAGCTTCTTTCTTAGAACTGCACGCCTGTGGAACTCTGTTCCGTCTGCCTGCTTCCCACCGGACTACAACTTGGATGTCTTCAAGTCCAATGTTAACAAATTCCTAATGAACCGCCCCCTTAAGTAAACACTTCATTAAATCTCCACACTAACGTAATGTACTTGCAATAACCCTCATCCCTCAGTGGCTTCCGGGCCTTGATAAGTGGTGATCACTGTGTAAAAAAAAATTCAAACAACAACAATTTCAACAACAAAAAATCAAACAACAACAATTCAAACAACAAAAATTCAAACAACAACAATTCAAACAAAAAACTTTATACAACAACAATTCCAACAAGAACAATTTGAACAATAACAATTCAAACAGCACTTCCAACAACAACAATTCGAATTGTTGCATAGGTTGCCATTGTTAGAGAGAGTCGGATGGGGACATTCATATTTACTAGAGACGGCGGACATGTATATTGATGAGGGGGAGAAGAGAGACATTTATACAGTTCTGTTTCATAGAGGAGGACAGGAGTTCTTTTAACACATTTAGGGTTATTAGTTCTTATAACACAGGAGGGGACAGTCATTACTTATGATAGAGAGGGGGACATATTGCTGAGATGGTTTATACACAAAGTTCATTATAACGATGAGTGGACACAATGTTCATATAAAGGATGTTTCAGATTACCTTTAATTGTTGAAGAATGACACAACACTAAGACGCAGTTACAAAATATGTGTTCTTTTATTACATTCGACCGGTTGCAATGATGATTGGTTCCAGGAATTCAAAGCCGACTAAATGATTAAAACTTTCTAACCCTTCGCTTCCAAAGGGGGACCCTCCTCTGATTTGATCCGGACTCGTCTGCCTCCTGTCTCCCGTCTGTCCAACCCTGTCTCCCATCTCCCGTCTGTCCAACTCTCTCTAATCTTCTAAAACTAGCAAACTATATTGAGAATTCATTTTCTGCTATAACGTTATGCACATGTCCAAGAACATGCTCGACTCGCGTGGTCTGAACTCACGTGGCTTAAACATGCATGGTTCGCACATGTTCAACGCATTTCTGCAGACAAAGAATTATTCTAACCTATTTTCGACCTAACTTATTTTTCGATATGTTTTTAATTTTCTATTTTTCGTTCTTCTAACTTACCTTGTTTTGATTCAGTTTTCATAAAAAGAATTGCATAATTAAATTCCTTTTCAAACAACATATCTCAACTATTTTATGTAAAAACTGAACAATGCGAAAATTCCATTGCGACCCTATTCCTGAACCTTGCTTACGAGGTTCGAATCTCGGTCTATCAAATCTCATTTTTTACTTATATAATGTTTTTCTTACTTACAAGAAAAGGGAGACCTTTCTTGTAACAGAATAACGATAATTTCAACAACAATTATTCAAACAACAACAATTCCAACATCAACGACAATTCAAACAACACTCTCAACAGAATAAGTCAAACAACAATTTTAACAACGACGATTCCAACAACAATATATCAAACAACAATAATTTAAACACCAACCATTCAAACAACAACAATACTAAAAATAATAATGTTAACAACAACAATTTGCATAATAACGATTTGAACAACAACAATTTGAACAACAACAATTTAAACAACCGCAACAATATTCCCAACAGCAATAATTAAATAAAATAATTTGCACAATAACAATTCCAACAACAACAATCCCAGCAACAATTTTAATAACAACAATTTTAACAACAATAATTCAAACAAAAACAATTCCATCAAAAACTATTTGATTAACACTAATTTTAACAATAAAAATCTGAACAACAATAGTTTAAACGTTGACAGTAAAATGTAAAATTTTATTCATGGGAAAATTAAAAGTGTACGTGCTCCTTTTGTTTTAAACTGGATTATATTGTTTAACTTATATAAATTCGTGGTAAATTCTTTCTGTAACAGTGTTTATGTCATAGAGAAGAAGAAGCCAAAGCAAACAGCAAGAAAAAATCTCATTTAGACGGACTCGGCCTGTGCACAAAAACTGAAAAATAAGAGTAAGTGCTGATTTTTAGACGTGATTAAATGACTTTTTGAAAGACTATGCACATCCGCTACGAAAAAATATATTCAGTAAATTAAACGGAGTTTTATCTGAGGCTTACGGTCATACAGACTTACCATATTATATTAAACGATTACAGAGAAACTTCAAACAAATATACCCTTTCCGGAACATATCAATGCACATATTCGTTATTTAATGAACACATTAAAATATATAATTATGGCTAATTGTAATTATTATAAAGAGTGATAATATAATATAATATAATATGTATGAAATAGTAATAGTAATAAACACACACACATTTTTTTTTACAAGGAGGTCATCACTTATCAAGGCCCGGAAGCCACTCAGGGATAAGGGTTATTGCATGTAAAGTACGTTGTACGTTAGTGTTTAGATTTCATAAAGTGTCTACTTAAGGGGGCGGTTCATCAGGAAATTGTTTACGTTGGATTTGAAGACATCCAAGTTGTAGTCAGGTGGGAAACAGGCAGACGGAACAGAGTTCCACAGGCGTGCTGTTCTAAGAAAGAAGCTGTGTTCATGGAATCTATGTTTTGAATTAGGCACAGATAAAGAGTGCGAAAAATTTTTGACAGTGCCTTCAGCTAGACGGGTGTTTTTCGTAAAAGATCGGCGAGGGGGGACCAGAGATTGGAGTTCAGACGAGCACTTGCCATGGAAATAAAACAAAGACAGGCTCGCAACGTCTCTTCTGTGGAAGAGAGGTTGCAGGGAAGAGAAAAGGGCATCCCCCACTCAGCCACAAAGTCTATTTTGTACTCTGTCAAGGCAGGATAGGCTGTTTTTAGCAGCTCCTGCCCAGATATGGCAGCAGTATTCCATCCTTGGACGTACTTGACTTTTATATAGATAGAGAATTGCATCAGTAGTGAGATATCTTCTGGAGCGGTAGAAGGATCTCACCATCTTTCCAGCGACCCTGGCAACAGACTTGATGTACGTGTTCCATTTCAGATCAGGAGTAAAGGTCAAACCCAGAAGCTTGTCAAAACATTGAGCTTTTCCTAGGCGAGAGCCATCCATTTCAATTGATGCCAGATGGGGATCAGAGCGTTGATGGTGTAAAGATAGGAGTTTGGTTTTAGATGCATTAAAGGTAACCAGCCACGTCTTCCCCCACTGAACTACACGCTCAAGATCAGAGGAGAGAGAATCAGAGAGAACTTTGTCATATACAGCTTTGATGTGTTGCCGTAGATGGTTGTGTCATCAGTATAGATGTCAATGAATGATTTAAGCATGTGTTTTGGAAGATCATTGAAGTAGATCAGAAAGAGAGTTGGGCCAGGATGGACCCCTGAGGGACTCTAGCATAAATACTGCAGGCCTCTGATATTTGTCCATCGACCACTACTCTTATGAGCCTATCGGAGAGAAATGATTTAATCATTGAGAAGATATTTCCAGTTATACCGTAGCTGGAAATCTTGTGAAGTAGGCCTTTATGCCATACCTTGTCGAAGGCCTTTGATATGTCAAAAGCAATTTCCCTAGAAAGGAAGCCTTTGTCAAGAGATTCGCTAATCCTATGAGATATAACCGTTAGCACATCTGCGGTAGATCTTGCAGAACGGAAACCATATTGCATGTCACTAAGGAGGTTATTTCTGCTGAGTTGGTTGACTATTTCTCTATTTAGTATGGATTCCAGCAACTTACTCATGACACACAGGAGACTTATAGGTTTGTACTGAGAGGGAGATGACTTATCACCTGAATTCTTAAATACAGGGCAAACTGATGAGGTTTTCCAGGGAGTCGGAAAGCACTTATCCTTAAAGCAACGCTTAAACAGTTTTGTAAGTATGGGAGCAATTTCTGGTTGAAGTTTTTTTACACTATAATTGGGATGCCGTCAGGGCCAGTTGCTTTACTAGAATCAAGGTTCTTGATTAGCTTGGCGACCTCACGCAGAGATATTTGCATATTACCTAACGTGTTCTGTGTTTTAGGAGGAAATATGGGGAGTTGATGGCCTTCGTCGCATAGGGTAGAATTAGCTGCAAAGTTCTTTGGCAAATAGTTTTGCCTTGTCTGATGCTGACGAGATGACATCTGGTCCATTGATAATGGTTGGGATAGAACGCACACTTCTGTTCAGGATCCTATTTGTTATTTGCCAAAACATATATATAATTTTAAACGAGGTTCGCCATAAAATGGTATACCTTGTTTTAAAATGTCAGCTAATGATGAGAGCTGATAAATTCTTAATGTCACACCACTACACCGGGTTTCATGCAGTGAAGTGCTATTTGTGTTCGCATTTTTGTTATTTACTGAAAAATAAAAATAAATATATAAGTACCACTAATAGTTACAACCACAAAAGTGCTCAATTGCACTAGTAAAGCGATTTCAAAATGGATGCTGGAAATATTTGTTCTGATTTTTAAAACACGGCTATGCAAATCAAACTACTAAAAGCACGCGTACGCGTGGTCGTGCGTGTAAACGTGGATTTGTATTAATAAATATAGATTAACATGTTTGCTTTCGTCTATATTGTTGGATGATGAAACAAACACAAGTTTGCAGGTGTCAAAATAATCTCATATGCAGAGAAAGTGAATGACGCGTTTACTTCCCACGTAAATCATAAAATATTTGCTCAGCGTTGATTGAAAAAGAAAGAACCTTCGTAGAATAGAAAACTCATCGGCATCTACAAGGATTGAGATAGATCTGACCAGTTCACTGGTAAAAAAGAAAAAAAATCCGAGACTAAAACAATAAAACAAAAAATCGAACCGGATAAAGTGAGACGAACGCGTTTTAGATGATATTGCCTGACAGTGACTGCGTATGCAAGAACGTTGACAGAAGTGTCTACCAAGTAGTTACATGAATATGGGGGTTGCTTAAATGCTATAAGTACGGCGGCCATTTTGAATATGTGGATTAACAAAGATGTTTTTCCGCGAAAAAAATATTCCCATAAAGAATTTGACATCAAACAGATTTACCGCTTGCTCGCGGCGAGAACTGTCCATATATTTAATGACACTCCTCTCTCTTACACACACACGCACACACACACACACACACACACACACACACACACACACACACACACACACACACACACACTTATATTGTGTTCGCATTTTTGTTATTTACTGAAAATGTGTGTGTGTTTGTGTGTGTGTAAATGTATGCATAAATACAATATATATCTGTATAAATGTATGCATATATATGCATACATTTTCTTTAAATAGAAACAATGTTTAAAACCATAAACTAAATAATAACTTGAAAAATTATTAATAGAAAGTACGAAAATTATAATAATACTTGGCGAAAAACTAACAACTTCAGACCCAATCACCAGTATTAAGCAAAAAAAAAAAAAAATAAATAAAAATAAAAATAAATAAAACATTAAAAAGAAAGAAAAAGGAAACCACGTGCAATAGATGAAACGGACTGACCAGCTACAAAATTCGAATGATTACTGCATCATCAGGCAAGTGTATTCAATCTAAAACTGCAAAGGCTGCTTGAAATTATATATATATATATATATATATATATATATATATATATATATATATATATATATATATATATGTTGTTGATAAAAATATGAATGCCGACTGTCTTAACTGGAAACGTCCTATTCTTGGTCTGGAAATCTTTTGAAATATTGTTTTTTTCTAACGCGCTGATGAAGTCCAAGTTTGTGCAAATTATAATTTGATTAACAATTATAATCGTATATCCAAAACTGGGCTGAAATAATTGCAGACAATGTTGTGACCAATAGAAGAAAAACTTTCCGGAAATGAATAAATACTTGTGTATCTATCCCTACTAATGTGGTATTTTTAAAGAAAATATTTATAGCTTTAGTATTGCACTATTGAGCAATCTAAATGAAAAGTTTATGTTATTTATCCATATTTAATCAATGTACTAAGTAAGTAAATTATATATAAACATGTTACCTATATATACATATATGTATATAAGTATAAATATATGTGTGTGTTTATGTATATATTAGCAGTTCAGTTTTGCTCGGGCCCTATGTACCGTTCATAACTTTATGTGCATATGTGTATATATATCACTAAATGTTTGACTCAGGTCCAGGTAACCTACACCTAAAAATTTCAAGTGTTTAGACCCAAAATTGGCGGAGGAGTTTGGTAGATTCTGTAAAGGTCAACTCTTTAAACTTTGACGTCTTGGCAGTCAAATTTTCGCCTAAAAACTAATTTAAAAAATTTGCTGCATGTCTGAACACCACCTATGATAAATTTCAAATGTTTAGACGCGAAATTGGCTGAATAGGTTGCTAGAGACCGCAAAGGTAAAATCTTTTGAACCTTGACTCCTTGGCAGCGAAATTTTGGGCCAAAAACTGATTTAAAAGCTTGCTCTATGTCTGAATACCTTTTATGTAAAATTTCAAATGTTTAGACCAAAAAATTAGCTGAGTAATTTGGTAGAGACCGCAGACGTCAATTTTTTTTTTAAGTTTGACCCGAATTTTAACTCTTGTTGGGCTTAAATTAAATTATAAAGTTTTATCCATGTCCACGTAACCTACATGTAAAATTTCAAGTGTTTAGACCCAAAGTTGTCGGAGGGGTTTGGTAGAGTTTTCAAAGGTCAAATCATTGAACTTTGATCCCTTGACAGCCAAATTTCTAGCCGAAAACTGATTCAAAAGATTTTCCCAAATCTTAATTCCCCTTATAGACTGAAAATTGAAAATTTTTATTTATTTATTTTTTATTTTTGTTTTAATTTTCCCTTTTTTCCTATTTGTTTTTTTTTTCCAATTATCTTATAATTTTATTTTTACATTTACGCTTGTTTATTTTAATATTCCTGTGTTGCTTGGTGTTTGAATTCGTATTTTCACCTGATTCCTCCGTTTAAAGAGGAGGTCACTCTCATGGTATCAGTGTTTATATCTAGGATTACCTCTCTTGCACCTTTTATCTTTCCTTATATTATACATTTAGTTTTTACTAGTTTTTTCTTAACTATATATATATATATATATATATATATATATATATATATATATATATATATATATATATATATATATAGCAACGTTGAGCCTGGCCAGTACCAGATGGGTGACCATTTGGGAATTCTAGGCGCTGTATGAACTCTCCGCTTATTTCTGCATTGTTTCCAGTCGTCCTGAACAGCCACTTGCAATTGATATTTAACCACACCGACTCAGGAGAAATGTGGTTGGAGATTGCACAACTCTTGCTACAAAAATTTCACGCGCAGCCACCTTTACAGTGTGGATCCATAGCCTGTCAAGACTGAAGGAAGCCATTATATATGGATACTTATTTCCCGATAATGCTTTTCATTTTAATAATATTTTGTTAAATACGCTAAACAAATTATGTCTTTATATTTTTGTATTTCCTGCAATTAGCCAATGTATCCATTATATTCAGGTAAAGCCAGTGAATTTTTCTGATCCATTTAGATCCATTTTCAGAGATGGTTATCAGTAAAGTTTCTGGTGCTTAGATATTGATAGGTAATTGCCATTTTTTCCTGTATGTTCATACCAGAAACAAAAGGAAATGAATATATTATGTCCATATAATATAATTAAATTTATATAAATCAAAATGATTCCCGAGAATATCGTATTTTAATGTCAATAATCAAGAATAATTTATAGTGCATGCCAAACACTGTGGCGATTCGACAGAGGGTGGAGCTTGACAGTCAGTACTTATTTTGGTAGAAAATCTTTTGTATACGCTGTCCAAAAAGGGGAAGCTTGTGATTGCTGCAGCAGCCCAGATAGGGTAACAATAATACATGTGAATGTGGGCCAAGTGGAGATATAGGATACTAGCAGGTGTGAGAAGGTGAAGGACCTTATTTACTTGGCAGTAGACTTGGCACTTCTTTCACTTCATGTTGCCTGAGAATGTCAGACTGAGGAGTGTTTGAAAGCATCTCATTGGCCATGACAATCGTTGATTGTAAAGGTTAGATAACTTGACAATTTTCTCATTTCTCGTTGCCTTATTTATTCATGGTAATTACACAGACGGTATTCAACAAAAATCTACTTGTTTTTTATTTCTCAGGAAAGAATTTATGTTTTTAAATATTGGTAATTTCAGTTAGAGTTACCAGGTGCAGGTGAGTTGTACGGAAAGGGTAGTGGTAGCAGTGACAATGTAGCTTTTTTTCTTCATCTTCTTATTTATCTTCTTATTTATCTTCTACTAGGATTTTAACCCGGCGTTGCCCGAGTGTTTGGAAGTGTATGTTAAAAAAAAAAAGCGGTAAATTTTTGTAAAAATCTGACTCCTATTATGACCCCTTAACATTAATTGTTTTGGGTTCAAATCGCGTTATTAAATTAGATCCATGTCCAAGGAACCTATATCTAAAATTTCAAGTGTTTAGACCCAACATTGGCGGAGGAGTTTGGTAGAGTTCTCAAAGGTCAAATCGTTGAACTTTGACCCCTTAACAGCCTAATTTCTGGCTGAAAACCGACCACAAAGATTTTTCCAAATCTCAGTACCCTGTATATCAAATTTTGAGTATGTAGACTGAGAATTGATAGAGTTATTGCGAAGGAATATGTACACAGACACACACACACAGACACGTTCACTTTTATAGATATACTAGCAGGGGTGCCCGGCGTTGCCTGGGTGTTTGTAGGCTGAGCAAAAATAAAAACAAAAAAAAAACGTTCAATTTTTTTAATTTTGACCCCTATTATGACCCCTTAACATTTATTGTTTTTGGCTCAAATCAAGTTATTAAGTTAGATCCATGTCCAAGGAACCTATATCTAAAATTTCAAATGTTTCGACCCAAAATGATCGGAGGAGTTTTGTAGAGTTCTCAAAGGTCAAATCGTTGAACTTTGACCTCTTAACAGCCAAATTTTTGGCCGAAAACCAATCATATGTATTTTCTCAAATCTCAGTTCCCTGTATATCAAATTTCGAGTCTGTAGACTTAAAATTGACAGAGTTATTTCGTAGGGAAATGTACACAGACATACAGACACGTTTACTTATATATATATATATATATATATATATATATATATATATATATATATATATATATATATATATATATAACTATTTCATTTATTCACATAAATTTACTATACGAAAGTATAGATTTATGCGTAAACTTTAAGTATTTACTTCAAAAGTGCTCAATACGTAGGTAGAGCTAGTTAGTAATTTATAAAATATATATGGCGATTAAGCTACACTGAATATTCTGCGTTTCATCCAACTATAGGATTCGTCAGGCTTATGCGCATAAGCCTGACGAATCCTATAGTTGGATGAAACGCAGAATATTCAGTGTAGCTTAATCGCCATATATATTTTATAAATTACTATATATATATATATATATATATATATATGTATATATATAGATAGATAGATATCTTCTACATCTTTTATATTCTTTTATATCTCCTTTATCTTTTTATCTTTTTTTCGTTTCTCCTTCATTATCTTCTTCATCCTCATCTTCTTCATCTTCTTTACTTACATCCTTTTCTTTATCTTCTTCTTTATCCTCTTCTTCATCTTCAGCTTTTTCTTCATCGTCTTTAGTTTCTTCATCTTCTTTTCATCATCTTCCTCGTTTTCTTTTTCATTTCATCCATTATCATCTTCTTTTCTTCATCTTCTTCTTCATTTCCTTCTTTGTCTTCTTTCACTTTCATTCTTATGATTTTTGTTCATTTTGTTTTTCATCTTTTTTTTATCTTCTTCATCTTTTTTCATCTCCCTCTTTATCTTCTGCTTCATTTTCTTCATTTTCTTTTGTCGCTTCTTTTTCTACTTCTTTTCGCTTTCTTTTGTTAAATACTATCACTGCAGAGAATCATTAGTGTGTGTTAAATTTTATTTCTGGTCTCCTCAAAAAACAACGGGTAATTGTAACGTCAAAAAATCAGCATAATCTTACGCCGATATACTTTCCAAACAGGAAATATGGCAGAAAATAATAATTAAAGAAATGTATAGATACACAAGAAAAGAAAAGAAAAAAAATTGTTCCCAGAGCCTTAACAGAAATTCTTGAAACCTCTGAAAGGGCGTGATCTCCTTAAAAGAAAACTATTCCTATAGCTTCTCCCCTCTTTAAGAGAAATAACAAAACACACTTAGCAGCTTGTCAAATCCAAGTTCCATTCATTCAATCCCTCCCTATTTTCAACGCTCCACAGTAACCCTCCAAACACTTCGAAACAAATATACTTCCATCTCCACCTTTTCTGCACACTCATAAACAAATAGAAGCGTAAACCAATTTCGTCCGCTAAGACAGACCCGAAAAAAAAAGAAAAAAAGAAAGAAGAAAAACGTACAATCACTTAAAGACAAATAAAAATGTAAAAAGATTTCTATCACCAACTCTAAACAGGCTAGCTAAAATTATACGCCCTTCAAGAACTTAATAGAGTTAAAACGGGTTATTCCTAAACGGGTTGTGTTGCTCACTAGAAACTAGTGTTTTTATCATGTCACCTCCGCACCCCCAACAAAGGCTAAAGATGCCCCTTTCCCTAAGAGGTAAAAAACCAGGCGGTCATCTTAGAAGTCTCGACGTCAAGAGCGATCAGGGTGGAAGGGAGAAATAATCGAAAAATAAACAAGACAGAGACAATACGAACGAAATGAAAATCGATCACTTCGAAATACTGTGATATATTTTAAAATTGACGAAGCAGAACAACACATTTTGTTATTGTAATCAAATAGATTTATATATCGTTTATAAACACACGTTGATGAGTAATTTGAGCGGGAATTCAAGATATAGATTGCGGATTAATCTTTGATGATGTACTGAAAGCAACTAAGATGCTCACACATTTTTGTGTTTATCGATAATTTGATTTTGTCGATAAACACCGTAATAAATAAAGTCTCCTGACGTAGTATTACTTGGATGGGTATACACAGATTTGGTTCTGTGCATCTTCTGAGTTATATTGACTGGTTCTTCATTAGAAAAGTTGATGTAAAGTTTTTGATTGCTCAGTTTCATAATTTATTCCTTTGTCCGAATTATGATTAGTCGGAATCGGCCCATAACTAGAACTAGAACGGC
>NC_136491.1:157042936-157115436 GCF_053919585.1 Euprymna scolopes
TCGATGCAACCGAACACATGGCAACACACTGCACTTCTTGCAAACAAATAGAAATCGAAGATGGCACAGTGTCTAAGCAACGTAAGCTTAATCCCTCGAAGTACAACTAGTTTTAAAGTATGTACTTCTAAGCCATATTTTGTGGGGCCAAACAGTTGTACTAGTTGTAATACCTACTCCAGGATTGGGTCATAAAACTGACGGATACTTTAATAATTTAAACGAAGTCCAATTCCAAAATACTGAGAATAAAAAGGTACTTCTATGATGGAAACTGTATAAACTGAGAGTATCTTATATATCTACAAAACTACTGATTAAAAGTTTACATTGTTGAAGCTATGTGCCTTAAAGAAAAGGGCTTACTTTGTTCGAATAAAAGATCGTAATGCGTTTTAAATGTGAGAATTGTGTTTTAAAGACAGTTGAAATGATCAACGTAGACGAATAGGATAGAACAGTTTTGCGTCACTTTTATGTTTCCGTGTGGTGGAATCAAGATTTTTTTATTGCATTTTCACCCCAAACAAGGCACATTGCCACTTTGTTTTAATGTAAATCTGAAATATTTAAGTTTTCAAATGGGAGACTTTATTCCATATTATATCCACCAAAAACCCTTTCAAATACTCTAAGGAAATTGAACTTGGTGGAATATTTATTAATTGATGCCTAATATTTATTGTTCAAATTTCACAAAACCTCAAAATATCTGAATTTTCACGATGAGACACAAGTGCTATAAGTTCATCAGAGCACATTCTATTAAAATACTTGTAAAACAAACAAGAATGCAATATTACGGGGAGAGGACAGGGGTGGTGATTGACCGATAGTGAGGGACATTAAGTTGGATTTTTTAGCTCCTGTCTGAGAGAGAGAGAGAGAGAGAGAGAGAGAGAGAGACAGAGAGAGAGAGTATAGTGGTAGATGCCCCAACCCAGATGTGGTAACAATACTCCATGCGTGGGCAAATGATGATTTTGTAGATATATAAGATACTCTCAGGTGTGAGTAATTTCTAGCACAGTAGAGGGAGCCCACCTTCTTTACAGCAGCATTGGATATATTCTCCACCTCATGTTACTTGCGAATATTAAGCCTAGGAGTTTGAACGAAGCACCCTCAGGAAGCGTATTTCTAGACCTAACAATCAGTGATAAGGTTTCTTGTAATTGTTAAAGAAAAGAAGACTAGTCTTAACATTGTTACCATCCATTTATGCCATACTTCCACTACTGATATAAAGTCGTTATGTATACATTCGTTTTCCCATCGTGTATATTATGCAGGTTGGTGTCATCAGCAAATCTACTCATTCCAGGGACAATTTTATTCAAGATTTATTTTTTAATTCTTATAATGTTTAAAACCTTCTTGTGGGAAAGGGAGAAAGTAAAATCAAGTCTATGCTGTCTTCATACATCAGCTCGGCTCATGTTGACAGATATTTATAAAATCTCAGCCATATCAAAGTAATCGAGTAAACAAGTGCAACAGGTAAAAACTTACTTAGCTGACACCGGAAATTATAAAACAATGATATTTTAGTGTCTTTGTTTTTAATATGTATATATATCAAGCCCTCTTTTTTCTTTATCCCTCGTTCTCTCTCCCTTTTACTTCCGAGGAAAGAATTGTAATTCAGTTAGGGTCCGATCGCAGTTTGCGATAGTTGTAAAAATTAAAAGTTGCGAGTTATACGAGTCGCAAAATGTTTGCCTTTCGACAAAAGTTGAGAACAGGTTAAATGCTCCTACAATTGTTAAAATAAAAGAATTCTATATAAGAAATTGTGTCTGTCACTCATTTAGTACAGTGTAATACTCCAGAGCATCCGTCCTACCAGTAATGACGCCAAGCACTTAAAAAGAATACTCGCCAGCAAACGATGACATATCAACCGGTTGATCTAAAGGGGATGTGTCTATCGTTTTATCAAGTTTAACGCCCGAGGAACTGAAATAGCTGTACGGAGAAACCACTCACTCCGGTAAATGACAGTAACATACATGTATCCACATAATAAATGATAATGAGATATAATATTTTATTTATCGATTTTCAGTATGTCTCACAACAGCACTCACTACATCGGTAGAGCTAGGTAATACATATGAAAACATATATGGAAATCAATCTACAAAAAATCTGTGGTTTTACCAAAAAAAAAAAATAAATAGAAAGTAAAAGTCAGCTAAACCGTTGTCTGGGGGAAGCCTGACTATTGGCGAATGAAAACATTAACCAACTGGCGGGAATAAATATGATTGGTTAGCTAAATTGGTTTGCACCAAATTCCAGGCGGAAACTGATATATAATCTGCGTTCTACATTGTCTCTTAGTTATTTTATCTCGGTTTATCACTGAAAGAAGGTTTTGTAAAATGAGAGCAGGCTCTACGTGTCGTACAAGCGCATAACATGGCCATCTATATGTACAGATACTTTTGCAAGACCCACGACAATAAATAAATGACGACTTGTGTGATTGTACATACCAACCAAACTAGTAAAAACAAGTCGTACATTGTACGAGTTTCTTCCATAAAGAAGTGGCACTCGTGTGTGTATATATATATACATTTGTCTTTACATAAGCAGTAGTTTGTTGCTACACAGTCATGAGCATGTTTCGGTCTACTAGTATTTAGAAACTAAAGACCTCATCAGGCAACAACCCTTATTTTCGAAAACGGAATTCTAAATGAAGAGCGAAAATCTATCCTCAGCAAAAGAAGGCGTTTTTTAAAAATTTAATTTAATTTAATTTATTTTTTTTTATCATGAGTGTGAAGAACAGGGTTCAATTGGGTGCGAATTTATTAGTTTGTTCATTCTTGTATCTGTTTATTTACTTATTTATCGGTGACTTTATTCATTTTCGGGTTGGTGTTAGGGGTTAGAGTTTGTGGGTTGAGGGGATTTGGTTCTAAATCTAGGGCTATACAGATGTTATCAAAAGGCTCGTTCGTCCATGTCTTTAGGGTTGGATCAAATACAATTGTATTTGTATTTCAATTGTATTTAAATTTTAATGTAATTGTATTTGTATTTGTATTTTTAGACTTAGGAGTAAAAGTATTTGTATTTGTATTTTTGGTAACCTAAACGAAAGTATTTGCATTTCAATTGTTAAAAGTCAGTATTTGATCCAACCCTGTTCACATACATGTTGCGTACGTGTACCAGTCTACCAGCCCTGTCCACTTCCTGTCACACACGCTGCTGCTAGTTGAGTGACGATAAGTCTGTGAGTCAAGTAGCTTCAATTCAGGGTTGCCAGCTTGGCTTTTTTAAGGCCAAATTTCGTGAATTTGGCTTCTTTTGAAGCAGTTTGGCTTTCAAAATTTTTGTTTGTTTTTTTTTCAAATTTATGCTTCAAATTTGGCCTTTTTCGGATAATTTTATATAAATATTTATTAAATATGGATTATTAAAGAAAAAGTTATAATAAAGTAATTTAAACAGTTGTTTGGATGTCTAAACTTGTAGATTAAAAAAAAAAACTTTTGACCTCCCACTCCCATTCATGGATTTATACCCTCTCGCACTAAGCGAATCTCACACCTAAATGTTTAATCCGGTTTCACAGTTACTTACTAAATGTCTATATGGACCCTTTCAAAGAGTTCACAGTTGAGTATGAAACCATTTTGGGGACATTTTTTAGTGCTGGCGCCTTGTCCCTGCCAATTAGGTCACTGAGTATATTTCCTCTGAAATAATTAATTCTTGTATTTTTCGTTTTTTCAAATTCTTTAAAAGTAGTGTTTTGAAATTAATTGAATTAATTTATTTTCAATTTATATAAATTTGAAAACTTATAACTATAGCTATTTAAAGTTGTATTTAAAATGAATATTTTTAAGTATTCATATACTTTTTCCTGAGTAGTCCCAAAAGTTTAATTAAAAGTCAATAATTATAGATTTTCTAACTATCTTGGATTAATAGACACATTTGCCTTAATAATGACGCATAGATTGTTCTTGGAAACAAAGTCTAGTTTTAGAGTTATGACTAAAATTACATTTATCAATATTTTAGAGATATTTTAAGTTGATACCTCCAATCCCCTGAGTAAATTTGGTCTTCTGACGACTGACATAATTCTTTTAAGAATATGATTGACAAATAGAAACTTATTTACAAATTGTACCAATAAATATGGTATGGAAAAAATGGCACTAGTAAAAATGGTAAGTAGATGTGGAGTCTAAGATAATAACCAACTACTTTTCAATTATGCTGTCATCTTAGAAATCTGTCGATTGCATGTGACCAACTGTCTTTGAGTATTGTGGAAAGTAACACTTTTAGAGCTCTTCTACATGAAGCAGAACCACGCTTCGTGTTCCCAAGCAGAACCACACTTAGAAGCAGTTTACTCCTGCAGAGAGCAAATGACATTAAGTCGCAATTGATAAACGAATTTGAAAACCTCAGTCTTATTTACCTGACACTAGACCTCTGGACAAATCGGAAAATGGTATCTTTTCTTGGTGTCACCGTACACTTCATCAACTCATCATGGGAGCTGAAGTCGCGGGTCATTGCTTGTGATAAGTTTGAGGGGCGACACACAGCTGTAAATATTGCTACAGCATATGAGGATGTAGAGACTAAATTTGGAATTCGTGGCAAAGTGAGGAAAGTGGTTGCAGACAATGCTTAGTCTATGGTGAGAGCATTTGATATATGTCTACCAGGATTATATGGAAATGAAGTGAAAAATGAAAGTATCAAGGAAAATGGAGACATAGATAACATTGATATTTTGGAAGAAGAACTTGATATTTTGGAAGAAGAACTTGATCTGAATGAATTCCTTGCCCTTCTTCCACCGGATCGGTCCAGTTGCTTTGCACACACACAACAAATCTGCATACGAGATGCCTTCAATGATCCCAGTGTCAGATGCAGCGCAATTGCAACTGTGATACACAAGTGCTATAGTATTGTAGCTGCAATACGGCGATCTACTGTGGCAGCACCGTTCTTGGAAAATATTGGGATTTCACTGCAGGCTGCTAATGCTACTAGATGGAACTCTCAACTGACTATGCTTAAGTCAGTTCTCAAAGATGTCAATGGCGTCAACTCAGCTATTTGTCTCCTAGGATCGTGCAAGAACATACGAGAATTGAACGTAGTGGAAATAGCAATGCTAAAAGAAGTGGTGCAAATTTTGGACCCATTTCAAGACACAATGTCGCAAGTGGAAGGAGAAAACATGGTGACACTATGATAAAATAAATATTTCGAAGATTGTGGACCTAATTATTTCGCAGTCAACTCAGTTGTCTTTGAAGAATACAGTTCAAGAGAGGAAGTTTTTCATGACCGTGAACACAAATCAAGACGAGGCTGACATGAATGCAAAACGCCCTCGTCTTTTTGCCTACATGCCACCAGCTGGGAAGCTAAATGCAAGTCCATCAATAAGCGACACTACAGCGGTAAAGGCAGAACTCGATTCCTACTTAGAAGAATGTGTTCTGGCTTTTGACGTCAACCCACTGAGGTACTGGCGGGAAAACAAGAGCTTCAAGATTTTGAAGCCTTTCGCCAGAAATATTCTAGGGTGCTGTGCAACATCGGCACCATCTGAAAGAGTTTTCAGCAAGGCTGGTAATTTTTATACCCCAGAGCGAGCCAAACTTGGCCCGGAAACTTTCAGAGCTCTAATGATGATAAAATGCAATGAGGACATGATATAGAGTGTAATGTAGATGTCAAATTTGGAAGGAAATATTTCTTCTTTTTTCTTCTTTTCTTCGCATATTTTCAGATTGTTTAAATCAGTTATTGTATTTTTATTTGTATTTTGAGATTGAGGAATAAAAGTATTTGTATTTGTATTTTTAGCGTTAGTATTTGTATTTGTATTTGTATTTTTAGAGTTAGGAATAAAAGTATTTGTATTTGTATTTGTATTTCTGGTAACCTTAACGAAAGTATTTGTATTTGTATTTCAATTGTTAAAAGTCAGTATTTGATCCAACCCTGGAGACTTTCACGGGGCATAAAATCCTCTTTTTATTAAAGTTTATTTCAATTCAATATGCTTATATCTGAGAAGAGGTTAGGAATTTACCCGGGTCTGTTTAATGTTGTCTGGGCTTCCAGTGAACAGTTGAAGGGAGGGAAGGGGGGTAAGAGGCATAAAAAAGAGAAAGGAAGGAAGGTGGTAGGGGAAATGGAATGGGGAAGAAGGAAAAGGAGATAAGAAAATTAGAAGAGAAGGTGGCATCATTTAATAGCTCTGTTTTATCTTACTTAAACAAAATCGGTTATTTTTGGACCTCCCTAATATCAGTTTCTCTTTCGTTTTTTCATTTCATGTTGATTCATTAATTTGTGTATTAGTAAATTTATTAATACTTTTTTTTTAATGATTGTAATTGCAAAAATCAGGATATATGTAATTTGTAAACTTGTGATCGTTAAATTTAGCCTTTTTTTTAAATGTTGGACCTAAGGAGGTTAGGGTGTGTAGGTGTTCAACTGTCGGATATTGCATATGGGTCGTGTTGGAGTTGAATATATTGGGGAGTAATTCGCAAGTGAGAGAGCATGGAAAATAGCAACCTCAAATTATATATATATATATATATATATATATATATATATATATATATATGTATTATTTGATGCATCAAATATTATTTGACGCATCACAGAACGTCTGAAACGCGCGTAAAAACGATTTCAATGACTTAAAAACATTATTACAATGATCCAAACATAATTCTCAATGAAAAATCAAGACACGGAATAATAAAATAATGTTAAAAAATACACATTGTTGGTGACTACTCCCTTATTAAAGTTCAAATAACAAGATCTGCTGCTATCTGCTTGTAGTTTCATTAAATACTTTTATATGCAAAATCCGATCCTGCATTTTGCTAATTCCTGCCCTCTGATGAGAACGAGTGTATTTCTTCGAAACTCCGCGGATTAAGGACTATCCACTTATCTTGTGCTTCCTTTTTTAAAATTAAATATGTTTTTAACTCTTTTTCAAGATGTCTTTTAACATGTTTTATTAATCATTTGTTCATATTATAAGCTCTATTTCCTTTTCGGTTTTATTGAGCTTTTACATCTGGCTGAGTTTATTTTACTTGTAAATATTAACTCTTTAATATTTATAATATATTTTAAGTTTACCATTTTGATTACCTTGGTAAACTTATTGTAATTTTTTATTTTTATTTATTTTATATATATATATATATATATATATATATATATATATATATATATATATATATGTATATATATATATAAAATATATAAGACAATTAAGCTACACAGAATATTCCGCGTTTCATCCACGCTAGGATTCGCCAGACTTATGCATAAGCCTGGCGAATTTTCTGGTGGAAATTCTTTATTTGATTTATAATTAATTAAAGCACTTTAAATATACTTAAATGTTTAGTCTTTGAAGCTACAATAAACGTAGCGCCAATTGGGTTTTTGTGAATTTTAGGTATCTAGTTTTACATGGAAGTTTTTTGTTTTTGTTTCTAACTTTAATCCTACTTTTTCATAATAAATGTTTGTTTGATTAAGGAGTTTTCTAATATAATTGAGACTCATAAATTTTAGCAATAATATCTTTAGTTTTATTAAAGAATTACTCGCCTGAAATAACTGATTCTCTATTGTTTTTAGTTACATAAGTTCTATCTGTGGATATAATCGATCTACAATATAATCTATAATATAAGTTGAATATAATCGAACTACATTTTCGGAATCTTGTTGGTTCTTTTTCTTAACTTTAATATTTAAACCATATGGATTAATTACTCGCGTTTTTTTAAAATTATGTCATCTTCCTTATCCTGACGCATCTTCAGGATATCATTTTCTTACACTTCCTAAACAATTATATACATTACTTTCAAATTTTTCAATAATTTGTACAGAAAAAGACGACTAACTACAGGTTTCTTTAAAGTGTTTAATAACATGGATTCAACCCCTAGTACCAGTTCTATGCAAATTCATACGTTTATTCAGAGGCATTACAATTTCCCATACGTATTGTAGATTACAATTTTTACAGGACAACAGGTAAACAAAATTTTGGGACCTATATGATAAATCGTCTTTAGAATGATATTTTTTTAGTCACATTTGATTTATATTCTTTAGATGTTATTAGAATATCACAGGTTTACACAATGAAGGGAGCGTATATATATATATATATATATATATATATTTATTACATTTTCACCCCAAACAAGGCACATTGCCACTTTGGTGTAGGGGGCTACGATCAGGGGCAGCAACTACTGGGGCACTATGTTGGGATTTGGGCAGCAAGATGTCGGTTCACGTTACACTTGCACTTCTGCATGTCAGTACAGTTAGGGAAGCAGGGACCTGGAATGGAATTCCAGAGTCTAGCGGTTCTGGTGAAGAAACTATTGGAGTAGAAAGATCTTTTACATCTAGGGATCTCTACCGTGTGGGGGTGGGATTTAGCTGCCTGTCAGGTTTGTCGTGGGTGTCTACGTCGTGGGGGCACAAGTGTCTGCAGTTAGTCAGAGCATTCACCATTAAAATACTTGTAGAACAGGCAGAGGGATGCAACGTTTCGTCGATGGGACAGAGGCTGAAGCTTAGATGCCAGTTCAGGGCCTATCAGATTGGCGACTCTCTTTTGAACCCTGTCTAGGAGCGAGAGACTAGTAGCAGATGTACCAGCCCAAATGTGACAGCAGTACTCCATACATGGGCGAATGGTGGTCTTATAGAGGCACAGGATACTTTCATGTGTCAGCAGCTTTCTAGCACGGTAGAGGGAGCCTACCTTTCTTGCAGCGGCCCTGGCAATGTTTTCAATATAATTGTTCCAACTCATGTTTCCTGTGAACGTCAGGCCAAGGAGTTTGAAAGATGTACTCTCAGACAGGGAGTCACTGGTCATTGCTATTGTTGGCAGAGAAGGTTTATTGTAATTATTGAAAGAAACCAGTTTAGTCTTGGCAGCATTGAATGTGAACATCCATTTATGTCCCCATTCCACTACAGATTGGAGGTCATCCTCTAGTGGTATTGCCATTTCTTTAGTTATGTGTTCATTTGTTTTCCTGTCATGTCTGTTATAGAGTGTGGTGTCATCAGCATATATACCCATCTGAGAGGCAGTTTTGTCGGGGAGGTCATTAATAAATATCAGGAACAATAGAGGTCCAAGAATAGACCCCTGAGGCACTCCCGCATTTATATCACACTGTTTAGATGTTCGACCGTGGAGGACAACCTGGATTTTTCTCTTATCTTAGAAGGATTTAATTATGTTAAGTATTCTACCAGTGATACCGTATGATTTAATTTTCCTGAGGAGATCCTCATGCCATACTCTGTCAAAAGCCTAAGATATATCTAGAGCTACCGCTCTGCCCTCCCCGCTTTGTCCAGTGAATGGTATATACGTCCAGAGATTGCAGTGAGGTAGTCTGCTGTGGAACGGACTTGTCTAAATCCATATTGTTTGTCAGTCAGAAGTTTAGCATCTGTAAGGTGCCGGACTAGAGCATGGTTAATTATGGTCTCAAATATTTTGGCGAAAAGAACAGATACTGGATAACGACGCAGACATCATGACCTACGAATAGAAAGAATGTTTTAAACAGAACATCTAGACACATGTACCCCGAGTGTAAACCATATATATATATATATATATATATATATATATATATATATATATATATATATATATATATATATATATAGTACTTCTGTTATTATTATTATTATTATTATTATTATTAGTAGTAGTAGTAGTAGTAGTAGTAGTATTATCATCGTCGTCATAATGCTTATCGGTATTCTAATGTTATTAAATTTGTGTATGCACGTTAACGCATAATTTTCTTCGCCTTCCCCTTCTGGTTTACACTCGGGGTACATGTGTCTAGATGTTCTGTTTAAAACATATTCTTTCTATTTGTAGGTCATGATGTCTGCGTCGTTATCCAGTATCTGTTCTATTTTTCTTGTTCTTTTATCTTTCTTTTCCTTTTTCTCTATTTCTTTTCTTTCTGTTCTTTCTTCTTTTAAGGCTTCCGCTTCTGCCATAATTTTATTCCTGTTGTTTTCTTTTGAAAATTTGTTTTTCCATTATCTTTTAATCCCTATTATGACGGCTATGGAAGTAGATACGCCGTTAAAATTGTCCTTACTTTTCGTATTGATAATACTTGATCTTTCCATATTTTTTCATCTGGTGTTTTATTTCTTGACTTTTAATTTATCATCTGATTTTAAAAAAATTTCCCCATTTTATAAACTCTTTACACAAAACGTTTTTTTTTGCATTTATGATTAGTTTTCATATAATGCTGTTTCAATTCATAGCTTTGTTATAATTTTCATTAGCTAATATTTTTTCCTCTGATGAAAAGCACGCATTTATTTGAAACTCCGTGGATTAAAGAAATTTCAATATACCTTCATAAGTATCCTGTTGAACAATAAATTAATGCAAAATATATTTTTACAGTCTTTAATTTTTTCTTTTCTCTCTCTCTCTCTCTCTCTCTCTCTATATATATATATATATATATATATTATTTTATGCATCTTTTTCTAGTATATACATCGACAGTGCTCGATATATAAGTAGAGCAAGGTTGTAAAGTTTGAAAATAAATATGGCAATTAAGCTGTACAGAATTTTCCGCATTTTATCCTCATGAGGATTTGATGGTTCGCCAGGCTATTGCAATATCGGAAAATTCTGTGTAGCTTAATTGCCATAGATATTTGGAAACTTAAGCCTAACGAATCCTCATGAGGATGAAAACAGAAAATCCAGTGTAGATTGATTGCCGTATATATATTTCAACCTTACTATATATATATTTTTTATTACTTTTTCACTCCAAACAAGCACATTGCCACTTTGATGTAGTGGCTACTATCAGGGACCTAAGTTGCAGGGGTACTATGAAGGGAGTTGGGCAGTAAGATGTCTGTTCACATTACACTTGAACTTCTGCATGTCAGTACAGTTGGGGAAGAAGGAACCCGGAAGAGAATTTTAAAGTCTAGCAGTTCTGGGGAAGAAGATATTAGAGTAGAAGGCTTTCTTACATCTAGGGATCTCCACTGTGTAGGGGTAGGACTTCTGGTTTGTCGGGGGTATTTTCGTCGAGGGGGTACAAGTGCGTGTAGTTCGTCAGAAGATCCACCATTAAATTTGCTTTTAAAACAGGCAGAGGGATGCAACATTTAGTCGATAGGACAGAGACTGAAGCTTAAATGACAGTTCAGGACATCAGGTTGGCGACTCTCTTTTAAATCCTGTCCAGGAGTGAGAAACTGGTAGCAGATGCACCAGCCCAAATGTGACAGCAGTATTCCATACATGGGCGAATGGTGGCTTTAGAGAGGCACAGGATACTTTCAGGTGTAAGTAGAGAGAGAGAGAGAGAGAGAGAGAGAGAGAGAGAGAGAGAGAGAGAGTCTATCTTTTTCGAAGCAGCCTTGGCAATGATCTCGATGTATCTATTCCAATTCATATTGCCTGTGAATGTTAAGCCGAGGAGCTTGAACGAAGTACTTTCAAGTAATGTATCTTTAGCCATAGCTATTGGTGGTTGAGAAGGTTTCATATAATTATTAAAGGAAACGAACTTTGTTTTGGCAGCGTTGAACGTTACCATCCATTTATTATCTCATCTGGGACAATTATTATTTTTGGTAACCAGAGTGACCCCTTTTAGGGGAGCTGGTTTTTACCTCACATTAAAAACGGCCTTGTGCCTAATTTGCTCAGTGGGGGAGCAAATAAATACCATCCATTTATTATCTCATTCCACTACATACTGAAGGTCTTCCTCGAGGGTGTCCGCCATTTCCTCCACTAGGGTTATGACTTAAGTTAAACTGTATATTGATCAAATTAGCTTCAAAACGAAGTGCTAAATACGGTGTAAAGATTTATGAAGATAAAAAAAAAAAACTATATAATTTTTTTTATATATTGTTACATATTTTATTGTAAAACCATAATCCAATTTAAACATAATTTTATAAAATAATTTTTACTTGATTTCATTTAATATATATCTACCTTTTTTAGCATACTATTTAGTCTAGAGGGATTTGAAGAACTTACTGGCCTTTTGGTAAGAACCGATCTTGTTTTGCGAATATGATTGGCTCCACGTGGCACGAACTAAGAAACAACGTGATGAACTAACTCGTACTGTGCAGCGTCCATTCATACTGGTTAATAGAAGCTCTAATCATGCTCGTCTTGGAGTAAAAAGAAATAAAGACTCCGAAGCCTGATGAAAGTATAAAGTTTTATCGGATCTTTTATGGAAGAGGAGACACGGCGTTAATGATTGCATTTGCTTCGCCGAGGAGAAATTTTATATATTTTTTGTATTGATCTTTATCGGCTTTCATTCTGGAACGTCTC
Source organism: Euprymna scolopes (assembly GCF_053919585.1). Taxonomy (NCBI): domain Eukaryota; kingdom Metazoa; phylum Mollusca; class Cephalopoda; order Sepiida; family Sepiolidae; genus Euprymna; species Euprymna scolopes. Next base: position 157,055,403 of record NC_136491.1, read on the forward strand.
GAATCATAACATTAGCCATCGGATAGAGAGAAGACGGTGGTATGTCGCATTACCCTTTGTGGAATAAAGCAATAGCCGTGATCGGCTTTGAGCTAATAAAAAGAAATGAAAGTCACAGAAACCTTATAAAAGAACAAAGTTTTATTGGATCTTTTGTGCAGGATTTTTTTCCCATTGTTTTTATCGACTCTTCCGGGAAGTGTCGTTTCATGTAGCATTCTAATTGAGAGAGGACGAGATGTTTGTTTTATCCGTCTTTTATAATTTTGATTTATGAGTAACCATTTACTGAGACCTAAAAACATCTTGAGGATAAAATAAATGCATAACACGATCAACTGGTCACTGGTATGTGACCGACCCACTAAATGTCTTAGAAACGGTCCCATGATGACATGACGATGGGCCAGTCATTAGGGCCTGAGTATCAATAGGAAAAACATATCTGAGATGTTGGATGTGGCTGTGTGGCTCCTTCTTCTCCCAGGGGAACATCTTGATCTTTGAGGGTTGGAACCTTCTTCGTCTTCAGGGCCGCTTCGTTCTTTAATGTAGATACAAAAACACACAACGCAGGTCGCAATATATATGAGAAATATAATTAACTATTTATTTTTACATGAAAATATTACAATATTAACATACAGTTTATGGATCATACAATTGATTTTCACCATTACTTCTTTAAAACGAACTAACCTTAATTAGCGTTGAGGGAGAGGGAACCCCACCCTCATTTACGGAGAAACAAAAATAGACGTCTAATCTCACGGCTGTCCGGACAAAAAGAGAGTGAGAAAGGAAAGGGAATTGTGGGATTGCATTCTGGTCGCCAATGTATTCCTCTACCTACGGCCAAATAACCAACCGGCATGCAAGGGGTGGGTGTTAACAGCCACCACAATCGGGACACTAAGATATAGTGCCACAAATGTAGTATATAGTTTGACAATGAAGGAGTATAAATAATATGTGAAGATTGAAAACCTGCTCATAGCCACCCACTCTCAACAACAGCTGACCCAAAAAACATGGTCGTCTTCACATCCAACGTAAACAAGTTCTTGATGAGCCGTTCCCCTTAAGTCATCCAATTTACCAAATTTACACTTCTAACGATTTCTACAATATTATCCCATTAACTACCGTACGCTCTTTAATGCTTATCCTCGAGTGGCTTCTGGGTCTTGATAAAAACACAAAAAACAGAATTTTAAAAACGTACATATGGTCAATTCTCTTTTACGGTTGCAAATGTTGGACAGTAGTGAAGGCGGCTGAAAGTGGTGTGGAAACAGCGGGGATTTTTTAAGGTGAATTCTACGAATCTCATAAATATACATGACGCCAAACGAAAACGCAATGCGTAAAGCAGAGTACAACTACTCAATACCGTCCACTTTTTTGACTATTGAATGCGGATGCACGGATTGGAACAAAGCTTGTTTTTAGGAAAATCGACGGGAAAAAGAGCAAAAAACAAAAAATAACAACGAACAAAGTTCACTGACAGTTTCAACAGGGTCACTGGAAACACGACTATAGATTTCATCAGAAAGACCGAATGCAAAGGGGACTGGAGAGTCACATGACCATCGATATCTGCAATAAAAGACCTGATATCTGAGACGAAGAAGTAATGTACCTTCTTTCCATGAGGTTAGGCACAAGGTCAAGTGTGGGTTTGATAAAAGTGTTTTTGTGGAACAAACTGGATCTGAATTTAACACACCCAGGTTTTCAAACCGTATCGTTAACCACTTAGTAACCGTCACCGCCTAGGAGCAGAGAAGAAAGCAGATCTTAGATGACATCCTGACCTGACCTGACATAATGACGTCTGTGCGCAATTTACACTTTTTGTTTTATTTCGACATTTGTTTCTTTGATAACATGCTAAGTTTGATCACAATTAGCAGACGCCACTGAGCTTCTTACGATTATGGGTTACTTAAATGAACTTGGTGGCTGTCTACATCACACACGGTCTAACTAAAACGTTAGGCCTCGTTGTTCAGTTGTTTTCAAATGCAAAATGTATTGCAACAAGAATGAAAAATAAAACAATACAATATTGCTTTTATATAGTACAATTTATTATAGGTTTTATATAGTATAATTTATTATAGGTTTTATATAGTATAATTTATTATAGGTTTTATGTAGTATAATTTATTATAGGTTTTATATAGTACAATTTATTATAGGTTTTATATAGTACAATTTATTATAGGTTTTATATAGTATAATTTATTATAGGTTTTATATAGTACAATTTATTATAGGTTTTATATAGTACAATTTATTATAGGTTTTATATAGTACAATTTATTATAGGTTTTATATAGTATAATTTATTATAGGTTTTATATAGTACAATTTATTATAGGTTTTATATAGTACAATTTATTATAGGTTTTATATAGTACAATTTATTATAGGTTTTATATAGTATAATTTATTATAGGTTTTATATAGTACAATTTATTATAGGTTTTATATAGTACAATTTATTATAGGTTTTATATAGTACAATTTATTATAGGTTTTATATAGTACAATTTATTATAGGTTTTATATAGTATAATTTATTATAGGTTTTATATAGTACAATTTATTATAGGTTTTATATAGTACAATTTATTATAGGTTTTATGTAGTATAATTTATTATAGGTTTTATATAGTACAATTTATTATAGGTTTTATATAGTACAATTTATTATAGGTTTTATATAGTATAATTTATTATAGGTTTTATATAGTACAATTTATTATAGGTTTTATATAGTACAATTTATTATAGGTTTTATATAGTACAATTTATTATAGGTTTATATAGTACAATTTATTATAGGTTTTATATAGTATAATTTATTATAGGTTTTATATAGTACAATTTATTATAGGTTTTATATAGTACAATTTATTATAGGTTTTATATAGTATAATTTATTATAGGTTTTATATAGTACAATTTATTATAGGTTTTATATAGTACAATTTATTATAGGTTTTATATAGTACAATTTATTATAGGTTTTATATAGTACCATTTATTATAGGTTTTATATAGTACAATTTATTGCGGTGGAATGTCTTGATACACTCTTACCTCACAGAGGACACTTTTACAGATGAAGATAAATCCCCAGCCTCCTCTTTTTGCTCACTCACTTTTCCCATTCTCTGTGAATCGGTGATATAATTAATACCTCAAAATAAAAAAAAATAAAAACTACTGCAATATGTTTGGTATACTAAGAGGGTAGATATTTACTTGCAAAATGTGTCACAAGGTCAGAAAGTTGGTGTTCCAGCCAGCGTCTCTTAGAGGTTACTCTGGCTTAGCAAAAATTGCCTGGGCATCCCTATCAGTATTACCCGGTAGGGGGCTTCAGGTAACAAGCAATAAACGAGTGACAAAGTCTGGGATGGTCGATCTCCTTAGTAATACCCAGGTGGCGTACCTTATTCCAACAGATCTGGGACAGTTCATGGCCCCGAACATGTCGGGTTGATTGTCAAGAACGGATTCATGACCGGTACTTTCTAGCGAATCCTCAATCAACCGAATCAGGAAGGAGACTCATTCTCTATAATAGGAGCGTATGACCACAAAAGTTTGGGAGATTATACTTATAACCAGTTGTTATAAGAATGAACTAATCAAATAATCGCTTTATAAAATATGCTGACTCTCTTTTAATTCGCCAGTGATAACTTTCTGTTTTGACATAAGAGGGTTACTATGCCCATCCTATTAATTTTTTTTACCCCAAAATGTTTCTCTGACAGGATTTATACTACAATTATTTTGTTACTTTGTACAGCAACATTTTTCCTCACCCAAGATTTATACTTCTATAAAATATTTATACTTTCATAAAATATTTATACTTTCATAAAATATTTATACTTTTATGAAATATTTATACTTTCTATCATCTTCCCAACCTTTATAGCATTTATAGAGCATCACAATTGCATTCTAAACGTGACGTCTAACATTTGACCTCTATCACTTTACCATTTAACTTATAATTCTTATTCATTATTCTACTTTTTCGTTCGGTAATCTTATTAAAGAAACGCGACAAGCAGCAAAATCCCACCCTTCATTGTAGAAAATCTAGATGCAGGAAAGCTTTCTACTCTAATAGTTTCTTCTCTCGAACTGCTAGACTTTGGAATTCCCTACCTGACTCTTGTTTCCATAGCTTTATTAAGATGTAGAATAACCATGTAGACAAAGTGGCCCTGTGAGTCTCAGTGGCAAAGTGTCTTGTTTTATTTGAATAAAAGCAAAAGAAAATTGAGCTCACATAAAAGACAAGAGAGGAAATTTCTAATTACATTCTGCGATGAACTTTTAGTTGTGCATGCCAATCATGTCGACGACTACAAGCGTAACTATGATTCTGTTCTATTACAGAGCTTGATAATATATTAACTATGTTCAGTACTAGGAGTGCAATTCTTACAGTCTTTACCTTCTCTCTGATGTTAGTTTATAGATAATTTCCTGAAGTGCCCCTACCGGAGAATACCGAAAAGTCGGCTTGAACATCTTTTAGAGGTCAGAGTGTACTTCTTCTAATATATTAGAATTTCAAAACTTCATCTGATTCAGTGTCTAACGCCGTGTAAATAAATTTACAAAAAGTTATTACTCTGACCCGACGAGCGACGGTTTATTGATTGGCATCATTCTTGTCTATTGGAATTGGTTTTTATAATTTGCTAATCACACGAGGAGAGACGGGAAGGTTGGTTAAAAGAAAAAAATAAATAACCAAAACATCATTATGAATTTATTTCAACTGAAAAGCGCCTTTTAAAATGAGATGGCTAGCCAAGATTTATCGTTCGAATAAAGAATTATAAAAAATCATACGCCATCTTGTATTTACTAAAAAAAGATAAAGGTTAGACTGAGCACATTCTTCTTTCTTTCTCTCAGAAATAATCAGCTCCGTTCGAACATACGCCATACGTCTTCAATAAGTTTCCACACTTTATTTACAGGCATTTAAATTCTCGTAAACTCTTGAAACTTTAGTATATCATTGCTATACATATTATGAGATGGTTGACCAATTTTTATGATTTCAGGTTCAAATGAACAGCTACAGCAGTAATTGGAATGCACCGCACCAAAGCCTGATTTTCACAGCTGGTGAATTTCAAAAATGCAGTCTGGATGTGAGGACACTTTAAAAGAACAATATGCAAGAGAATTCTGCTTTAAACTTGGAAAAATGTCACAATAACGTATGGAATGCTTCAGACTGCTTTTGGACCATCTTGCATGAATCGAGAATCAGTTTTGTAGTAGCATAAGAGATTCAAGGAAGGCAGGCAGTCTGTGAGAGATGACGAGAGGTGTGGGAGGAGTAAGGAAGTCAGACCACCAGTGTTTATTGGTCAAATAAACAATTTCATATATAAGGACCATCGTAAGTCTATAGAGATAATAAGTGCACAGTTTGATGTCAGTGTGGGAACTGTTCACACAATTATTCACAAGGAACTAGAGACGCAGAAAATTTGCGCAAAGACACCAGTCTAAAAATCCATCCTTGTCACAAATTATTTGATTAAAATGAGTATCAGGATAGTTCCTCACCCTCCCTATAGTCAATACCTTGCTCCTTGTGACTTTTCGTTATTTGCTAAGCTCAAGGAAAACCTTATAGGCTGTCATGAGACAATTGAGGAGATGAAAGAGGCTGTGATTGACACGCTCACATAAAAGTACTTCCATAAAGCTTTCCAGAAGTTGTTGGAACGATACAACTAGTGCATTGCAGCCGGAGGAGGTTACTTTGGAGGGAACTAGAGTTTCATGTGTGTACTATCAATAAAAGTACTCATACGAAAAACGTCTGGAAACTGATTGAAAGCACCTCTTATATCATTTATGTTCAATTGTCCGGAGGCAGCTGAGGCGTAATAAATTACACGGACTACGTGTGCTAAGTTCGAATAATGTCAGTTTCCTAACACTAGTATGGATGTCAGCAACCTTAACGTGGCCCTTCCTGTAAGTTCTGTATTCGAGATGAATCGTGGGAAACCAACCTCAGCAACAGAATCAAGCCGTTCAAAATCGTAGCATATTGATGCATACGAATTGACATTTCGTCCATATGTCTAGTGAATAGTTTCGCATCTCCGGAATATCTTACTGATGAGTTTCGATTGCAACAATTCATATCCTGACGTTTTCGAACCAGTATTCTCATTTAAGCCATTTATCCCTTCATCGGCCATCAAAAGATACCGTTCAACATTCGTAAAGATTAAAATCCATCACGAGAAACGATTTGATAATTTCGAATTGGTCTACGCTAACAACAATGCAAGACAATATCAGGTTAATCGAAATGTGTCCGGAGGATTGATCAATGGTCAGTAGACGTTTGACATTAACATGGCCATTGTTGTCATTGGCGAAAGTTATTAGCAAGTAATAATTCACCATAAGTATTGTATCAATATCCACCTATATCTCTGTCTCTCCTTTATATATATATATATATATATATATATATATATATATATATATATATATATATATATATATATATATATATATATATATATATATATTCCAATCGGGCAGTAAATAGGAAAAGTTTACTAGACAAAAGCAAAAGTAAACTTCCATCTAATCTAAATATGAATATTTATATATTAATCCCAACCAAAAAGCTCAATACAATGACAATAGGAAGTAGAGCTTGACAGAAGAAACATAAATGAAAATCGTAAATTAAAATTTATATGTAAAATTTATTTTTCGACCGAATCACTTAAACAAAGATAACTTATTCCGCGGAGTTTCAAAGAATGCAAAATTATTCTCTTCGGAGGAAGGAAATATGTTAGCAAACTTATACATATACAGCAGCGCTAGATGATTGGATTTTTTACGGGACGCTCTTTTCTGGGTCTTTAGCCGGTTAAATTTGTTTTAAGGTGTCAAAAATGGGATAAAATTGAAAAAAAAATCGTTATACATTTTATACATCCATCTTAGTTTATTTTTAATCAGCAAATATGCGTATCAAGTTGGTATAGTGGTAACGTCACTAACTTTGAATGATACAGTTTTGATTTCGGTTTCGATTCTAGCTGATGGCACCCAAATACTTTTTTTTGTTACTTTTGAAATCACGACTCTATATTAGTAATATATAAGAAATCTGGACGAATTAAAGTATTATATTTAAGCCGATAATTTGGCTGCCAAGAGCCCAAATTTCCAAAGATTTTACCCTTGCGGTTTCTAGCAAACTATTCAGCCAGTTTTGGGTCTAAACATTTGAAATTTTACATAAAGTGTATTCAGGTATGCAACAAGCTTTTAAATCAGTTTTGGGGCTAAAATTTGGCTGTCAGGAGGTTAAAGTTGAAAGAGTCGACTTTTGCAGACTCTATCAAACTCCTTCGCCAATTTCGTGGCTAAATACTTTACATTTTAGATATAGGTGACCTGGAAATGAATCAAACATTTTAATACATATATGCATATGCACATAAAGTTATGAACAGTACATAGAGCCCGAGCAAAGCCGAACTGAACTCCTAGTATATATTTATAATCTCTATGGTTCCAGGTTAGTATTGTCAGATAGTGGTTTCAATCCTACTCAAAACAGGGCAGAGGATTTTTTGTCCAAAACGTGTTTAGACAACAACTATGGAAGGCAGTAATTACTGAGGATACAGTTACAAGACTCAGCATTCCTATCTCGTCGCGATTAACCACCTGAAGGAGGCTGAGTTGGCCGAAACGTAATAAAATAACAACAACAACAACAACAACAACAACAACAACTTTAAAGATGAGGATAACAGTACGCAAAAAAAATGAGTATGGATTTCTATTGGTTCTTACAATTTCAACATATTTTGTGTTACGGGCGATCTTGCTGTTTTTTTTCTTGCAATTTTTACCACACCCAGCAGTAACCATTTAAAAATAAGCAGTTGTTGCATTTTGTCCAACTTTGACATATTTTTCTTCCATACTGGTTTTCTATATTGAAGTTTTATCTTTTCCCAGCATTTCTTAAGCTGGTACTTACGCATTCATGTGCACAAGGGAATTATTAGACAAATACATTTTACATTTACGCTAAAAATGTTAGTTTAAAAGTACAATGCATAACCTTTTGTAATTATTCTTTATGGGGGGGGGGTTCCATTGCGCATATGCATTTCTTAATTCACTGATAATATAGTTATTACAAGATTTACATTTCTTTCGAGTTATATTTATACTAGCAGGGACACCCAACATTGCCCAGGATTGAATGAGGACCAACGAATGTTTCACACTCCCAGATGTTTGTTGCATCGAATCGATGAAATCACCCATTTTCAATAAAATAGATTGATTGACTGTACAAGTCAGAGATCCATCGCGGTGCACTGGGCGGAAGCTTCAAATCAGTCTCTTAGTATTTTAGTACAAAATACATTGTAGTCTACATTGCACCGTAGAGAACTAGTGTTGATTTGATAAAATTATTTCATATATAAATATATACATGAAATATATATGTGTGAGTCCTCCCGCTACGCAGGTCAGCAGATGTGACCTCTAACTCGGCTGAAACTGCAATGGCCGGTGATCGTCTATCTTCGGGGGGGGGGAGGGCTTCACAAAGTTCTTAGCGTTGCAGGCTTCGGAGGGTTCTATACTACGAAAAAGTTAATTCACGAAAATTACAGGTTTTTACATATGCACATTGTTCAGTTCGATTACACCAGAAACATCAAGATTTTCCAAAATCTTATTCTTCGTTCCCCACGATGGCGGTCGGGATCGACAGAGGGGTTTGGCGGTTCCCTGACAGCGAGTTTTTCTCTCGAGAGTTGGCTTCAATCTGCTAATTTCGGCACGGGCATTCGCTTATAAACTAAGGGAAAGGGTAGTTTGGGATAATCTCCCCGACCAATCAGAATCCAACTCGTATTTTGAGGGATCCCCAAATCCTTTTGCGTGTGTGCACCTCAACAGGCCTGCGAATCTGGGATTTAAACTCAATTTCTATTCACACGCCGCAAAAGGTCACTTTTCCGTACTCAGAAGCCAGAAAGCCTGCGTAGGCATTCATCAGGCCAAAAATGTGTGATTCTATTCCACCTTAATCTGAAATTTCCTGCCATATCCCTCAAACAATAAAATATATGTCTGTTTTCACAAAACACAATAAATTCATCCCTTTTGATTGGTCACCCGCCGCCGTCCGGGATTCAATCAACGTTTAACAGACAATCTCAGCATATTTACCCGGTTTACTCAGGATTTAAGGGGATTTTAATCTCCCCAATGGGGAGCAATATCGCTCCCTTAGACGTCATATATATATATATATATATATATATATATATATATATATATATACATACATACATATATATATTATTTTTGACTATATTAATTGCTTTTGTATATATTTTAGTTTTACAAAACACAAACGTAAAAAATAAGTTAATATTACATTATTTTTATTTTATTTTCATATGCATATTTTTAAACAAGTATATTCACTTGCACACATAAAACCTCTTTTATATATTTATATTTCCATATGCATTTTTCACAAAATTTTCGAAAAATCTTAAGCTATTTATAATTAAAAAAAATCATAATTATATATTTAGATTTTTTCTTTCAAATAAGGTTTTAATTATTACATCGAAATCTATTTATTTAAATTATTTAAAATTTAAAATGTTCTTAGCCCATGAGTATTATTTTTTTAAATATGGATGCTAAATGATACTAATTTTCCATCGTTTTGAAATTTTTATGGAATTCAATTGCCACACTTAAAACGTTATTTTTTTAAAATTTATAATTTATACTCGTTTACTAAATCATTCTATCAATATGTCTGCTGTCAATTAATTTAAACCCAATAACTGGTGATGATTGTATCTTGAATATTCTTAAAAACTCTTATGTGGTTTCTGTGTCTGTTTATCCCAGTTTATTATGAGTGCTTGTCTTCTGTGTATGCACACCTTTAGACATTCACTACGAAGATTTGAACAGATCTTGTTGGGTTCGTTTATAGTTTTTGATGATATGATATTTCTGCAAAGGAGGTACTGCGTCGAGGCTATGAAGTATGCCCTTTGTGCTATCTGTTTTATTTAATGATGAACGGCGTTCTTTTGTTCTTTAATTCACACACTTGGATTGCTAAGACTGTCTCTGTTCTTGCACTCGCTTTAAAAAGAGCTTTCATGCGCATAAAACCTTTGCTTGAATGTACCTTGGGTCATACCAATATATGTTTCTGATGGCTTGGATTATGATTGTCACCGCTTACTGATGCTGTTACCCTTTAGTAGGCAATTTTCCTTAGATCTGCAAAGGCACCCAACGTTTTCTATTTTCTTGGGTTCTTTATTGATGGGATGCTGGTGTAGCTCATCTTCATCGTATTCCTATTGAACAATTCATGTAGTTTATGTTGTGATGCAGTTTTATGAATAAATGTCCCGATCGTGTCTTTGTGTTTCGAGAGAATGCGGTTCTACTTCGTGTTATTTCTGTTTAAAGTTTGTTGATACTGGTTTGGCTGGTGTGAAATGTTTTCTGTGAATCCACTTTTGTGGAATGCTTCGTTATAATACGGTTAATATTCGTTATAATACGGTCAATATTCGTTATAATACGGTGCTACTTGTAAAAATTTTCAGCATTTGTGGAGAAGTGTGAGATTTTTTTTCACTAATATAACTTAATATCTCGTTGGGATTGTTGAAATAGGTTATGGATCTAATATTCTAGATCAAGGGCTGTGTCTAGGAAGTCTTTACTGTTTAGATCGGTTTTAATAGTTATCTTAAATCCTAGTTCATGAAATATTTCCTAGTAAGTCCTAGATACATCTTTTCTAATCTATCTAGGGTGTTGCCATTGCAATCGCGTGAAAGGCATAAACATTATCTCTATAAAGGCCGAAGAAGTGATCTAGGAATTTATTTTTCAGAGTGTTTAAGAGTAATATGCCGACTTAATCGAATATATCTGCACTATAGAAACCTCATTGCTACATCAAATGTGTCTTCGAGCTTAGATTTTATTTTTACCCTGTTTTCCCTTCGAAGAATAAAGAGTTTGTCTGCATTTTTATATACCACTGATATTTATTTGTATACGGCACAATCACGTTCACACACCGGTTCTCGCTAGGTCACTGAAGTTAAGCTACGATGAGCCAGGCGAGTATCAGATGGTGACCATTTGGGAAGGCTAGGCGCTGTATGTACCGCACCGAGTCGTAGAAATTTCCAGGTTGGTATCTGGGGGCGCGTTTAACTTACTGGAGGTGATGCACCCCGAATCAACGAATCAAGATTGAAAACCAACGGGGAAACCACCGTATTTACTTGTCTTACCGAGATTACCATGGCTCTACAATTTGGAGAACCGTGGTCGCCAAGGCTGTTAAAACAGCAGAGCTGCTGCTGCTGATGATATTTTTGCATGTTGATGCGAATAGCAATGCTTTGTTTTATTTATTATGATCTTATATTGCAATTTTTCTTTATAATCCAGCACTCTGTTGTGATTCTTTCCCACAAACAACAACAACAACAACAACAACAACAACAACACACACACACACATATAAAATATATATATACATACCATCTAAAATTTTTGATCACATTTAAAAATCTTTCAATTTGAGCAACTTAAGAAATGTAAATTGAATTTCAATATTATTTTGCTTTTATCTCGGAATAGCCTTAACTTACATCCAGGTGTATTTTGTAATCGGAAGTAAGAAAATGTTTTCTGATTACGTAATTTAAAAGAATTCTTATTCATTTTCGTTTTCTATAAAAGGCCTTTCTATTTTGTTGGGATAATCAATTTATTTTTGCCCAGTTTTGTTTTCTTTATTGACATTTATTGTTCTTGTAAATGGATTGCTGACTGGTTGGCAGCCACAGATGTCGATTCATCACGACATATTGTCAATATAGACATTTGCAAATAACTTTTCACAACTTTTTTATTAAGACTTTTCAAATATTTCTGCACAAATCGACGGGAAAAATACAAATTGACGTGCAATTGCTTTCAACACGAGTAGAAATAACGCGGAACGTGGTTGTTAAAATGAAATTACTTTCTTCCGTTTTCAAGATGGAAAGAATGAATACAGCAATGGCTACTAAGTGATTGAGCGAAAATATGATGAATAATTTGAGAAAGAAAATGTGTTTATGCATTGTGATTTTTTTTTAAACTACCCTCCCAATTCAAATGTAATGAGATTACCCTTGGAGTTATCCGAAAGAGCAGAATAGTGAATAGAAATGATAGATTGTAACGTGATGAAGTTTATGGATGTATTCAGACGTCAGGTTTGGAATGCGACTATGATTGTTTTGAGTTTTGCATTGGTTGAATCTTTATTTTTCATTGGTTGAATGATTATATATACGTGACAGCGATAAACAGATAAATTGTTACAGAAAGAACCGACCAGACAATAAAACCACCACACATTCTTCTAAAGTAGTTTATCTCTTTTTGTCTGTATAACTATAATCATCTCGTTTTATTAGTCTTGTTTATCTTACTTGTATGCGTTCTCATCTCAAAATAAGAAAATAAATAAAAAGACTATTTGAGTAGAAAGAAACAATAAAGCAAATAAAAATTTAGAAATAAATATTATATTATTGAATATTAAATCATGATTGTGCTAATGTCTAACGAGAAAATATAAGTTCGAAAATAATTAAATTGAACAAATACAAATATTTAAGATATTTGACCTTTGGACAATCAGGAAAGACAACTTCGCTAGAATTTCAGAAATTAAAGTCGTTCTTAGTTTAGTTAAAAACTAGATTACATAGAAAATAACGCGTTGTCTACAATACCGTATGAGGTTAAAAACCGCCCCAAACACTGACTGTGTTGACTAATAACATACTTCTACTAGATCCAAATCTTTAACCTACTCAGCCTCACATTCTCAGATAGCATCACGTGAAATATGTACGTAGAAGATTATTACACAAAAACCAATTACTTTTAACCTTTTTTTCCAATTCTCTATCGACCTTTTGACGTTCTTCGCGTACTTTCCCGGGCACCTTCATTCAGGATCCGACCGACTTTCCTTTGATGTCATTCCTGTGCGCCTGAATTATCCAAAAGTATTTCCACGAAATATGTCCCAATCAACTTAACCTTACTTCAACGTTAATACTGGTGCTACCAGATCAGGCTGTTTGAAGATATTGGTTTCTTGAGACGAAGTGCACCTAACGTTGATACTTTTTGTTTTTTATTTCCTTTTTGCAAAACTTAATTATGCTCTGCAAAGCCAAAAACAACAACCCACCTTTTCCTTCTTCCCATTTCCCCTTTCTCTTTCTATCTCCCCCGCTTCCTGACTGGTTTCCTAACTTAAAATATACCAAATATTAATATTGTAATCCTTTTTCCCGTTCCTATTGCAAAGCTCATTCGTGTTCTGCAGGGCAGGGAAAACCCCGATAAAATCCACTATAAAACAACCAAACCAAACATCACAAACAAGCGATTGAAAATACAAAAAGTTTGAAGAATAAAAACTTTCTACAAAATAACTGGATGCAACATGAATACTATTTCTAAAATAACTGGATTCGGCATTAAATAACCCGAAAAGTGTGGCTATGCCGTAAAATAAAACAACCCAAACCAACGTTAATACTCACAACCGACCAGCGAAAAGATCACACACCTTCACTGTAGAAATCTCTATATTCCGGAAGATTGTCTACCATAATAATTTTTTTTCGAATCGCTTGCATTTAGAATTTAATGTCTATTCCCTGTTTCCTCGACCGTACCAACATGCAGGAATTTAAATGTAGTAAAAACAAACACGAATAGTTTAACTGATTCATTTGGTGTAATATTAATGTTTGCTAATGGGCCAGGAGACTGTGATTCAAACATCACTCGTGTAATACAAAAGACCTAAAATAATATTTGAGCTCAATTGCTAAAAATTAAATAAAGGAGATCAAATGCAAGTGGAGTAATCATGAGTATGAGATGGGGTCCTCCCCAACATCTTTGTTCAGTTGCTAATAACAACGAGGCCGTTAGGTTGCTTCTAAGCATTAGATTACGCATAGTTTATTAAGTTGAGGAAAACGTTCGTGTGACTTGTGTATGATTTGATCATCTTCACACTGTAGCGTTGCAGTTACAATCAAATAAATAAATAAAAATCCGTTCCGGAATTTTTCTCTTTTTAACATAAGTTTTTATTGCCGTGCTCTCCCGTCTCGACACCACTTAAAAGTCTCTCGCCAGTGTTCATCCTGCTCGGTAACACTTTTCTTCTCCGACTTCACGCCGGCCGTAACCAGCAATTTCTCACCTTCGACTTTACACGTCGATTTGTTTCAACGCCGACTTTATTTCTGCCCTTTTCATCTTTTTTCTTCTTGCATACACTTCTTAATTTGCATATGCGCATTTTTCGGCTATGGCTTCTACTATTCCTTTCGCAAGCCATCTATCACATGCTGATATTTTTCCATTCTTTCATATCAACTATGTTATAATAGTAAACTCAATCAAGATACTAAAATGCTGAAAATGTAATACAGGTGCGATTATTGGGCATAAGTTAAAAATGCAAAATTCATTTAAACTATCCACAAAGCGAAATAGCCATCTTTGTTCAATATATTACAACGTTGCACATCAACTTTTTACCCCAAATTAGTAAAACAAGCAATAAATATTCATATATTATGTCTCCGTAGTAAAACGGGCATAATATTTTTTTTTAAATTGTCCAACGTTTGTATTTTATACTTTAATACTAATAACAAAGACAAATTTCAGAGGTTAATGTAGTTTGCATGAAGCGTTGTTTGGTGTGTGTATATAAAAGTAATTTATTGGAAGCAATACAATGTAGAGATGTAACGGATCAACACAGACTGAAGCAAATTAATTCATATAACAATAGAATGAGTTATGAAGATTCTCCTTTTATTAAACCTGTACACACACACACACACACACACACACACACACACACACACACACACACACACACACACACACACACACACACACACACATCGTAGCCGAATGGATACGGTCTTTGCTAATCGAGCCAGAGATGTCTCGTGTTGCCGACTTCGAATCGTTCGACTGGTGTTAATCGTGACACCCTGCACTGAAGATTCCCGAAAGGATGAAACACTAGTGTCTGTAGGTATTTAATTATTATAGTAAAAAAAAAAATTATGACAGCCCCTTTAAGAAATTCGTTTCTTATCGTTGAGCCCTTTCAGTTGAATTAAAGTCGGTTGATTTAGCTCTTATGCATAGATCATCGTATAACGATTAGATCACTGTCTGACAGACGTAAGGAACATTCAACGTTATTTCACGCGGTTAATCGTAGCCGAATGGATACGGTCTTTGCTAATCGAGCCAGAGATGTCTCGTGTTGCCGAGTTCGAATCGTTCGACTGGTGTTAATCGTGACACCCTGCACTGAAGATTCCCGAAAGGATGAAACACTAGTGTCTGTAGGTATTTAATTATTATAGTAAAAAAAAAAATAATTATATATATATATATATATATATATATATATATATATATATATATATATATATATATAAAGCCATGGCAGAAATAAAGACACTTGCAAAAATACTTTCTTTCAATAGACATTTTTTTTACATAGGTGTGACCACTTATCAAGGCCGATAGGCCACTCAAGGATAAGGGTTAAAGAGTGTAGAGTAGTCAAAAGGACAATATAGTAATCGATAGTAATGGAAGTTCGGTAAATTTGTTAACTTAAGTGGAACGGCACATCAGAAACTTGTTCACGTTGGACTTGAAGACAACCATATTATAGACAGCTGGAAAGCAGGAAAACGGAAGACAATTCCACAGGTGTGCAGTTCTAAGAAAGAAGCTTTGATCATGGAATCTATGTTTAGGTTTAGGCACAGATAAAGAGTGGGGAAAATTATTGATAATGTTTTCAGCTAGTCTAGTGTTTCTTGTGAAAGTTTGGCGAGGGGGGACCATTGATTGAAGCTCAGTCGAACACTTTCCATGAAAATAACGATAAAGCAGAGACAAACTCGCAACATCTCTTCTGTGAGATAGAGGTTGCAGGACATCTCCCACCAGGCCACAAAGTCTATTTTGAACCCTATCAAGGCAGGACAAGTCTTTTCTGGCAGCTCCTGCCTATATGTGGCAACAATATTCAATCATTGGACGTATCTGGCTCTTATATAGATAGAGAATTGCATCAGCAGTGAGATATCTATTGGATCGATAGAAGGATCCGAGCATTTTTCCAGCAGCCTTGGAAACAGATTTGATGTACGTATTCCATTTAAGATCAGGAGTAAAGGTCAAGCCCAGAAGCCTGTCAAAACTTGAGGCTTACCCAAGACGAGAGCCATTCATTTTAATTGATGCCAAATGGGGATCAGAGCGTTGATGATTTAGAGATAGAAGCTTGGTTTTAGATGCATTAAAAGTAACCAGCCACTCATTTCCCCATTGTACAACGTGATCAAGATCAGAGGAGAGAGAATCGGAGAGAACTTGGTCGTTTACTGTCTTAGATGTGCTACCATAGATGGTAGTGTCGTCAGCAAAAATGTCTACGAATGATGTAAGGATGTGATTTGGAAGATCATTAATGTAGATCAGGAAAAGAGTTGGGCCCAGGATGGACCCCTGATGAACTCCAGCATTTATACTGTGAGCTTCTGATTTTTGCCCGTCAACTATTACTCTTATGAACCTATCAGAGAGAAATGATTTAATAATTGAGAAGACATTTCCAGCTATACCATAGCTGGAGATCTTGTGAAGTAAACCTTTATGCCATACCCTATCAAAGGCCTTTGATATGTCAAGAGCAATTGCCCTAGAAAGGTTGCCTCTGTTGAGAGATTCGCTAATCCTATGAGATATAACTGTAAGCACATCTGCTGTAGATCTAGCAGAACGGAAACCATATTGTGTGTCACTAAGAAGGTTATTTTTGCTGAGATGGTTGATTACTTCTCTATTTAACACAGATTCCAGCAACTTACTCATGACGCACAGGAGACTTATTGGCCTGTACTGAGAGGGGGATGAGCGATCACCTGAATTCTTAAATACAGGGCATACTGATGAGATTTTCCAGGGTGATGGGAAGCAATTCTCCTTAAGACAACGTTTAAAGTATGGGTGCTAGTTCTGATTGAAGTTTTTTGAGTACTATAATTGGAATACCTTCAAGGCCGGTTGCTTTACTGGAATCAAGGGTTTTGATATATTGGGGGTTGTCGGCCTTGGTCGCAAAGGGTAGAATTGGCTGCAAAGTTCTTGGCAAAGAGTTTGGCTTTGTCTGATGCTGACGAGATTAACTCAGGTCCATTGATGATAGTTGGGATAGAGCACACGCTTCTGTTCAGGATTCTGTTTGCAATTTGCCAAAACTGGTGGGAACCAAGTCGCTGCTCAGCTACTTTGGGCTTGACGGACTGAGCATACAACTCTCTTGCGTTCCTTATTACTTTCTTACAATGGTTACTGGCAGTCGTGAAAGCGGCTTTAGTTTCCATACATCTATTACGTTGGAAGCAGTGGAAAAAGTGATTTCTGTGCGCAATAGCAGCAGCACATTCTGAAGAAAACCATGGCTGGCTGTTAGGTTTTTGCTGGAACTTTTTCGAGGGAATGAAATTGTCTATACCTACAATTAACCATTGCATCAGGTCTGATACTATAGACGACACATCCTTTTTAAACATGGAACGCAGAGGAAGATCCGATATAAATGTACGGAAACTATCCCAGTCAGCCATAGTGTATCGATATACTGTACGATGGAGAGGTACGTCTGAGGACTTATTACATTTCATTTTTATCTTAATTGATACAACTGAGTGGTCGGAAGATCCAAGAGGAGACAGAACGGAAACTGAACATAGTTCAGGGCAAGTTGTGAGAAAAAGGTCTAGGAGACTTGCATACTGGCCGTCATTGTCGGGCACACGGGTGGGTTCGTGAACAATCTGAGTGAGGTCATAAGCAATGGAGAAATCATGAGTTAATCTCCCCTCATCATCGGTCTTGTTTGAGTGGGTCAACCATTCCACATTATGAACATTGAAGTCTCCACATACGTGAATGTTAGCTGAAGGATATGCTGATAGAACTTGGTCAATTTTCTCAGATATGCTTTTAAAGATAGTAACTCCGTTGTTATGGGGGCGATAGAGAGTAAATATAAATGCCATAGTGTGAGCTAGTGCTACTCGGAAGCACATATAGGGTAAGTTAGGATCTTCTCTGGAGATGTCCCTACCACATGGAAAGCCATCTTTTATATAGGCATATATTCCATGCCCATGGCGATCTTGGGGATCAGATTTGGAAGTTAGGTTAGAGTATCCTTTAATTACGAACTCATTTAGGGAAATAGACTGTCCAATTCCAGTTTCGCTTAAAAATAAAAGGTCTGGATTTGTCTCCTGTAATTGGGCTTCAACCTCTGGAAGGTTAGAACGTAGACCCCTGATGTTGGAGAAGGAGACATGGTAGTGGGGGTCTATGTTGGAAGTTTCAGATCCGGGTTTAATCGTGTATGTTTTATTGAAACTTGTCATGATTGGAGTTTGTGGACTAGGTCGTCAGACTTGCTTAGAGCAGGGCAGAGAGGGGAAACAAAGAGAGAAAAGTAACGAAGAATTTTTTTTGTAGCACATGATAAGGTAAAGCCGTAACAATTACCCACTAATATGGCGTCGAGAGGCCCCACCAGAGACTACTGCATGGTCCAGAATCCATTCACCAAATGGCAATACAGCAGCCCCAGTACTTTGTGCTTGCTGATAGGACAGCCTCCTTAGTGGTTAATCCAAGGTTCGGGTCGCTGACTATCAGGCGGATAACGTCAGCCCAGATAAAACGTTTACCTCCAGCACCCTTACTAGTGACATGGCTACAAGGATAGACATAGAACAGAAAATTTCCGCCATCTCTGCCGACTGTTCATGCAAAATACTGCCAACCTAGAATACAGCTTTTTCTTCTCCCTTTGTCAGAAAAATCACTCATTAAAGAAATGAGGACTGAGTGACAAATAAAGAGAAGCGAGAGTAACGGGAGCTGCCGACAACGCTTCCACAAAACGTTATCTACTCTCCTTTAAAAAAATCTATTAAGTATTGTACTTAATAAAAGTTCAACTGGCGTGTTTTTTAAAGGGAACGTATGATGATAGATTCACCTCTCACGAATTAACAATGAATACAATTTCCTAATCTGTTCATGCAATCAACATGGTAGATATAATAAACATTTATGACGAGAAAACGCTATCATTAAATAAAACAATCAGGAAATAAAAATATAAATTAAGTACTGAAATAGAATGTAGTTATTAATATTAGAAATTAAACATAAAAATTAAAATACACTTATCTCGAACATGCATTCGTCTCCAGAGTGCAAACTGATTTGAAAAGACGTTTAGCTTAAATATCAGCGTCCCAAAAGACTTTTTTATTTATTTTATTTTTAATTAACCGTTTAAACAAAAACGTGATCGCTTTCTGAATTTTTGCGAGTGACGTTTAAGAAATTGCGATATAAGAGAACAGCGAAGGGGGGGGTCTTCTGAAATTCAGCTAGTGCCGTTATAAGTAAATTCAACATAAAATGAAAAAACAGAAATTGAGGGGGGGGTCTGAAAGAAATATAAAATGGTTGAGTATGCTATCCTTAAGATCAACTTGGTAGATATAAACATTTATGACGAGAAAACGCTATCATTAAATAAAACAATCAAGAGATAAAAATATAAATTAAGTACTGAAATAGAATGTAGTTATTAATATTAGAAATTAAACATAAAAATTAAAATACACTCATCGCGAACACGCATTCGTCTCCACATATAATTTATAGAACAAAATTAAGAATAAATGGTTACAAATTTAATAACTAATACTTGGTTGACATTCCATTTGCTAGGACACTTCTAAGCATGGTGTTCATCAGTTAATATATATATTGATTGATCAATGGTCAGTAGACGTTTGACATTAACATGACCATTGTTGTCATTGGCGAAAGTTATTAGCAAGTAATAATTCACCATAAGTATTGTATCAATATCCACCTATATCTCTGTCTCTCCTTTATATATATATATATATATATATATATATATATATATATATATATATATATATATATATATATATATATATATATATATATACTAGCATGGGTGCCCGGCGTTGCCCGGGTGTTTGGAGGTGTATGCTGAGCAAAAAAAAAGGGGGTAATTTTTTAAACTTTGACCCCTATTATGACCCCTGAAAATTTATTGTTTTGGGCTCAAATCAAGTTATTAAGTTAGATCCATGTCCACGGAAGCTATATCTAAAATTTAAAGTGTGTAGACCCAAAATTGTCGGAGAAGTTTGGTAGAGTTCTCAAAGCTCAAATCGTTGAACTTTGACCCCTTAATCGCCAAATTTCTGGCTAAAAACCGATCACATAGATTTTTCCAAATCTCAGTACCCTGTATATCAAATTTCGAGTCTGTAGACTAAAAATTGACAGAGTTATTTCGTAGGGAAATGTACACAGACACACACACACACACTTTCACTTTTATAGATATATAGATTTAAAATTTGAGTCTGACAGAATGACAAAATTATATTGCAAACCGATATATTAAACAAACGAACTTCAAAGAGACAAATGAACACATAAGTAAAAACAATTTGTATTAGAAAACATTTATTATTCCACGTCTTTTTTTTACAGACCTGACGACTGAGGTTCGCTCTTAATAAAAATTGTTTTTATAGTCTTAATTTTGACTTCCTTTTTCATAAAAAACTTTTAAAAAAAATCAAGAAAGAAAAGAAATTTAATTTTATTTTTTCATTAATTTCTTTCTGTGCAAAGCAATTCTTTCAAACTTACTCTGTTTCCAAAATGTTTTTATTTTATTCCCCTCCCCCTTCATTCATTTTCCTCCGCATCCTGGCAAGATTACTGTACACATAGATTCGAAAAAATAGTCAAAAACAAATATATAAATAAATGTTATCAAAGGCAAGATAAGTTACTTTTCTACCTAACTGGATATCTTTTTTGTGTTTTTATTCAATGTAATATATTTATTCAGCTCGAAAAACATACAGTGTTTACCGATGTGTTGGAAAATTCAAGATGGCGTCTCACACCCTCTTTAACACCGTAAGTTTGGGAAAAGGTGTTATAAATAAAAAACTATACAAAATACTATTAAAAACCCGCCGAATATATGTCAACCTATGTCACGGTAACATATATTGAGCGAGTTTTTAACAGTATTTTAACAGGGCACATCGTAAAAACTGACCCATTAATTTTCCTGAAGTAAAAACTATATCGTTTTTAAACTTTTAAAACTGTACATTATAAAAAGAAAACTGTTCGAGTGATTTTTTTTTTTTTTACATGGGTGTCACCACTTATCAAGGCCCAGAGGCCACTCAAGGATAAGGGTTAATAGGTATACATTAGTCATTGTGATTTTAGCATAGTAAACAGTGGGAATTTTGTAACTTGGATTACTTGAAAAAGAAAACTGTTCGAATTATTGAAAATGAAAACAAAATAACAATGTAAATATATTGATAAGAAAAAAACAAAAACAAACGAAGTTTCCGTTTCAGGAACCCGAGTTTAATTTTATGTCGTAATCATTCAACTCGTTAGCGGTTTTATTCAGCGATTAGGGATAACCATACGACATATCTAATTACCAAAGCGATTTTTAAAAAATTTTTTTTTTTTTATTAAAACTAAACCTGTTTAGTTTTAATGAACCAATTTTTTTAAAGCCAACACTTTAGTTATTTTGAGAGCGTGCAACTGCACCCGAAAGGTTGATTAGGAAACTCCAAATCCTTTTATGACTCGGAAAAAAAGGGCTTTTTTATCGGCTTAAATGATAAACTAATGTTAAATATTAGTATTTGCCATCGATTCTGAAATAAAATGAAATCCTGACATTGTGATCATTTTTGCAGGTGTTATGTGCCAAATATTGAAATAAGAATGTTTAAATTCAATTATTGTAATTTAAGTCTTTAAGTTTAAAGTCGATTTTATTTATAAAATATCTTTTTAGAAATCAATCTCAAAAACAATCTGAACAATAAATCTCTTTTGTTATGGCTAAGTTTTTGTCAAGGGTAGAAATTATAATAGACAAGTATTCATCCATGATGACATTTTACCGATTTCCTGGTTTACAGGTATTCTTGCTAAATTTCTTCGAAAGAATTGACATAAACAATACTTCAACTAAATACGTATATTTCATGCAATAATGACTTTTATTTCTTCTGACTTTTCCTAAACTAAACATAAAACATCGGTTAGGGTTAGTTTAACATTCTGTAAAAGTACCTTCCGTTTTTTTTTGTTTGTTTTTTTTTGTACTTCTGCAGAGAAGGTAAAAAACCGATAAAAACTGGATATATTTTTCGTGTTTTTATTCAATTTAACATGTTTATTCAGCTCGAAAAGAATACAGTGTTTACCGATGTGTTGGAAAATTCAAGATGGCGTCTCACACATTCTTTAACACCGTAAGTTTGGGAAAAGGTGTTATAAATAAAAAACTATACAAAATACTATTAAAAACCCGCCGAATATATGTCAACCTATGTCACGGTAACATATATTGAGCGAGTTTTTAACAGTATTTTAACCGGTTTTTTATTTATTACACCTTTTTCCAAACTTACCGTGTTAAAGAGAGAATCGGCCGCCATCTTGAATTTTCCAATACATCGGTAAACACTGTATGCTTTTCGAGCTGAATAAACATGTTAAATTGAATAAAAACACGAAAAATTTGCCTTTGATAACATTTATTTGTTATATATTTGTTTTTTGGCAACTTATTCGAATCTATGTGTACAGTAATACAAACCCGAAATGAATTTAAGACCACGAGTGAAATGAGAAAAAGAAGTCAGCGGGTTTGGTTGCCATAACAACGTGACGGTAGTGAACGTGTGTGTGTGCGTGTGTGCGCGTATTTCGTGTAGTTTAGTATTTTTTTGCGTAGTTTAGTATTTTTCGTGTAGTTTAGTATTTTGTGTGCGCGTATTTCGTGTAGTTTCGTATTTTTTTAATTTGTAAATAACAAGTTATTAAAAAATTAAACCCTTCCAAGATGGACAATAAATAAAGCCATAATATTTTATGGTAAAGGTAAGAGCGTAGAAACGATTGTTTTTTAGGAGATGTGATTATTGGATTAACCAATCAGAAATCGTCTGTGGCACACACACACATCTCTGTTTTTATAGATATATATAGAAGATAGATATAGATATAGATAGATAGAAGATAGAAGATAGATTAAATGTTAAATAGATTTTGTAAATAGTACAGTTGAAATGATTAGAATATTTCCAATATGTAATAAGGTCGAGGTAATTAGTTAAAGAGATTTAATATAATGTGATATGCAAATGAGCATAAGTCATTCGATATGGGGGTTGTTTGTAGAATAGTATATAAAGAAATTAGGCACAAATTCTTATGTCTCCTATAACAGAAACATCCTAAAATGGGTTCTAATGTTTCTCTACCAGGAGAGATCTACCCTCTTACCTCCTTTATATTTCGTTGATGATGGAGAGCTGTACACACAGACAGAAACACACGAACCCTATTACTTTATAAAAATATAGATAGATATATAAACAAATATCGTTAAAGACAAGTTATAGTTTTATTGCTTTTTCAATTTTTCTGATTTTTTTTGTGTATAGATCAAAGGTATTAATAACTGTCCCATAGTTAGATTTTTCTCTTCGAATGTGTAAGATTTGTGTTGCTTGTGCTAAAGGTCGAATGGTGGTTAGTAGCATTCGTAACGGTTAATGCATGTGAAGTCGTTTGTGCTCAGTGGAGAGGTAGGGTGTTTCGGGTTTTGAGATGAGAGAAAGTGAAGAGAGTTACACATGGCATATGCGGTATGCACCTACCTTTATTATATAATAAAATATATAGTCCTCAATATCATAGATCAGTTTAGTTCTTCCATTCCCTTCCCAAACAGTCTCAATATTTTATTTCTTACTGCACAATTATTTCGCTCCTAATGTAGCTATCGCTAAACGTCGCATCCCTATTATGTTACATAGCATCTTCCCTCCTCTTCTGATGAGAAGCATTAGGCTTTGAAATACCATGGTGCAAATAGTTTTACGTATACTACACTCCTAATTGAGGTATCATCCTTACTGAATAAACGAATTAATCTATATACATTGGTATATATGTTTATATTGTTTTTATTTTGGATACTCTATATAAGCTCCATAGCAATTTGTTGAACTTTGCATTATCCCACTGCTTCAACAAACGATAAATTTACGAAATTTGGCTTCGAAAAGCCCAATATGGCAACCCTAGACAAGAATATGAGAGCGACTTCTCTTTGCTGTTGCCTCGTTTTAAAATATCATTATAATAATATATGATCATTGTTGAAATAATGTGAAAAAAACCCTGTAGTAATTTCGACGTACAGCTATTCTTAACTGAAGAAAGAAGTCAACGAAACGTTACATAAAACAGGGAACATTTGAAAGAAACAGGGAATATTTGAAGGAAACGGGAAAGAAGAACATTGTTCATCAAGAGTTACTGGACTGAAGGAGTAAATTAAAGGTCGTCTCTTACTTTTATTATTTCTATTGAATTATGTAGCACAATATTATTTGCTGAATATTAATTTGTGTCAGTTCTACATTTAAAATAACATAAAGATAATTTTCATAGAAATGTTAATAAACTCATATTTGCTGTGTTTTTATGAAAAATTTTATTTTTTCGCTATACAGAAAAATATCAGTTTTATAAAAACATTGTTTGCTTAAATATATTTCTCATTCCGTGGAATTTCCACGAGTCCTGCTAGTAAAAAGTAAATAATAAAGAAAATTGGAAAAGTCAAAATATGTTTTAGGATAATTTTGTGTAATTTCAAAATTAAAAAAAATCCCTAATATCAAACCATCAAAACAAGAAAACCACTAAGAAATTTTTTTTTGTGCTGCAAAAGTTGCTGAACACATTTCTTTATTCGTTTCGAATGAATCAGATAGTTATTTTTGACATTCGTTTTTCAATATCTCTCCACTTAGAATTTCTTATAGAAAAACATAGCGTACATCGCGTAGATTGGTACTTTAGGTTGAATTTAAATTTCAAATCCGTCAGGTACTTTTATGACACTTTATATATATATATATATATATATATATATATATATATATATATATATATATATATATATATATATATATATATATAAAGTTTGCTTATTTTGCAAACAGTATTGGTTACATATATGCATACATGTTTCAGTGGGGTCCTAATTCAGAGACAACATTTCATCAGACCAGAGAAGAGAATCGGTTTTGAAGCAAATGTCAAGATTACATTAGTTTTTATAAGATATTTGGGTGTGGTTTACGTTCCGGCAAAAATTGGAGAATATACTTCGTGAATGTTAGCAGTAGGGTTTCAGTGGAAGTGAAAATGTGTATGTGCATGTGTTTGTGAAGATATTTATCAACCTACATCATACACGAATTTTGGATCTAAAGATTTAAAATTTGATATATAGAGTATTCAGACATGTGGATAATTTTTTAATCGGTTTTCATCCGGAAAAAGAGCTGCCAAGGGGTCAAAATTGAAGGTTATCCGATTTTATCTGTTTATCAACTGTTTCACGAGGGTTGAAAACGCGTTTTAAACTCGTGACAAACTGGTCTAATGGTTATCGAACTTGATATACTGGTTTTGGTTTCGATCTCAGCTCGAAATTTTTTTAATAACAAGAAGTGAACTGCTTAGAAAAACAACATAATATTCACATTTTCTTTCGTTTTTTCTTACTTCATCTTTTAAAAGAATTTAACGTTATGTTCAATACCGGGCAACACCGGTCACATTTTCTAGTATATATGCATATATAGTCATCTACATACAGTACTGTTTCGTAGTATCACAACTCATCAGTGCGGCTAATTAGAACATTTTCCTAGCCGTGGATCGAACCTACAATCATCGCGTTGAAAGTCGGCAGCTCTAACCACTGGACTAAGAATCGGTATTAATAAATGATTCATCAAATGTCTATTAGATAAAAATCTTATTTTCGTTCAGGATTGAACTCAGCACCTTTGGGTAACTGTAAACTTTGATACAACGTCTAGGACCACTCGGCCATATGTCACTAGATAGGTTATGCGCATAAGCCTGACGAATCCTACAGTGGATGAAACGCAGAATATTCAGTGTAGCTTAATCGCCATATATATTTTATAAATTAATATATATATATATATATATATATATATATATATATATATATATATATATATTAAATTTATCTACAACTATATATATTTGTATAAATAAATTTAATATAACTGCTCTGTTCACTCATTGAGCACTCTTTGGTAGACACGTGTTGCTTCATTGGATGTACTTCTAGGAAACTAAACTCTACTGGCTATATATATATATATATATATATATATATATATATATATATATATATATATATATATATAATATTTCAGCTTGCATGAAAAAGAACTATTTTGCATTTCGGATCAACTTGAGAGGATTTTCATGCAAGCTGAAATATTATACGTGGTTTGTTTATATATATATATATATATATATATATATATATATATATATATATATATATATATATATATATATATATACTACATATTCTTTATTTGGCAATTTATAACTACAATAAATTGCAGTTTCACTTAATGCCTTAACTAGCAAATTCTAGCATTGCTATAAATATAATTTGCTGATTTCTTTATGTCTTCTGATGAGAAAAATAACAAGAATAGCATTCTTTAAAACTCCGCGAAATAAGAACTTTGTAAATTGTTTTTTGGAGTATTCAGTCAAACAATAAATTTCGATTGTAAAGTTCAACTTACAGTTTTAATTTTCTTTCTCTTAAAATAAGCTCTACTTTCTATTGCGTATTGAGCTTTTTTATTCGGTTGGGATTAAATTTTCTATATATAAATACTGTTATTTATATTAGTTTGAAGTTTACCATTGCGTATATCAGGTAAACACTACATCCCTTTGTTTTCATTAATATATATATATATATATATATATATATATATATATATATATATATATATATTTGTTTTAAGAGAGCATCAGATACTAATCTGGAAATATCTACGCCTCGTGCAATACAGAAAACCTCTCTGTTTTGTCTTGCAGCAATCATCTGCACCGAATGAGGTCATACCTATAAACAAATCATCTGTGTGGATTTTACACAACTTAGTTGCCTGAACCTTATGCGTCCATATTTGACGGAAGCGAGAGAGAGAGAGAGAGAGAGAGAGAGAGAGAGAGAGAGAGAGAGAGAGAGAGAGAGAGAGAGAGAGTGTGAGTGTGTGTGTGTGTGTGGGTGTGACTCATTCCAAAATCCTGTTTCAATCTAAAGAACAGACACAGACGGGTGTGCATAACATCTGAAATTTCAACTCATCCGCAAACTACCCAATAAAGCCACATTGGGTTGTCTTGTTGCACATGCGCAAACACTTCCGCCTCGCTGGTTGTATTTCTCGTTTCCAGAGGAAAACGAAACAAACAACATCCAGATAAATCGCGTTCAACCATATTTTGCTTTTACAACTCACTAATCGATAAACACCGTTTAACACACACACACACACACACACACACACACACACACACACACACACACACACATATATATATATATATCATACGCTGTTCGGACGTGTAGGGGATATTATTTGAGAAACAAACAGGAAATTATGGAAAATCAAGCAATTAAATGTTTGTTCATATTACATTGAAATTTCTGTGTGTCGATACAGTCAGGGAAACAGGAAACAGAGAAGAAATTCTAAAGTCTAGAAGTTCTAGAGAAGAAACTATACGAACAGAAGGTTTCCGGTATCTAGCGACCTCAATAGAGAAGAAGTGGGATTTTGCTGCTTGTCGGGTTGGTTGAAAGTTAGTATGTCGAGAGAACACAAGTACTATAAGTTCATGAGGACAAATTTCATTAAAGTACATGTAAAACAGGAACAAGGATGCAACATTTCAGCAGTTATAGCTTGGCCGATAATGCGTAACCTATTTGATTTGAAATTCTTCTTTTTAACTCTGTCGAAAGGTGAGAGTTTAGCGATAGATACACCAGCTCAGATGTGGCAACAATACTCGATGCATGGGCGAATTATGACGAATTGTAAAGATATTAGAATCTTTCTAGGTGTACGTAATTGTCTAGCACAGTAAAAAGAGTCTACCTTCTTTACAGCAGCTTTGGCAACGTCTTTAATGTATTTGCTCTAATTGATGTTGGCTGCGAACATTGACGAAAAGTTCTAACGATGAGCTCTAAGATAGCGTATTATTTGTAATATCAATCGGTGGCTGAGAATATTTTTTTGCAATTGTTAAAGGAAAGAAGTTTGGTCTTAGTAGCATTAAATGTTATTGTTCATTAAACGTTTCTAAGATTTTTGTCATTGTCTTGCATATGTGTGTATTTGTTTTCCCCTCATAATTACGTAAATGGACAGTTCTTTAAACAAAATGATATCTTCTGTGGGGGTTACATCAGACAAAGACACATACCTTCTTCCAGTTCTTCTCTTCTCTTCCTGTAGAAATAATTATTCCTCCGAAAGAAAACGCTACAACGTGAATTTATATTTCTTTATATAAACATTTAAACACGTTCATGTGTCTTCGGAGTTTTAACACATTTCTCTAGAGTCTTACATTTTCTCTTGTTAGTTAGTCGAAGTGCCTCCACAACAAACGCCTCCTCTGTTTGGTATGTTTTTCTCTCAACTAGATAATCCCTTTGTTTGTAAACTGAAGTCACTGATCAATCTTATTGTTATTCTAAATTGACTTTTGTTTCGCTAAAACCAAAATTCCAATCTTTATTATATAAATAAACTCTGTAACAGATTTTTGTTTTAAATATTTATTTGGCTGAAATATTATTGTTTATTTTGCTGAAACTATACTTCAACTGTCAATGTTGTAAATATTTCTTGGAATTGTTTTATTTTTCCAAAATTCCTTTTTACTATTGAAGCATTCTCTAGTGAATATTTCTTATTTATTGAATATTTCTTATTTCATAACACTGACAATCACAGCCACTTTCGCTTAAATTAAGTCATCCAATGTTGGTATTATTTTGATTAATCGCACAATTATTCTCGTCTTACATTTCGGTCGCTGTACCCTGCGACCTTCTTCATGTGTTAAATACACGTTTCCCTTTCTCTACTAAGGAAACGAGGGGTTCGCTCTGCATTGCAAGAATTCGAACCGTGGGTGAGCCTGCAAGCATCAACGCACAACTGTTCGAGAACTTCCTTCTAAACTAGACTAACCTATACGACGATTTCCAATCACTTGAGAGAAATTGGATATACAAAAAAGTTGATGACTGGGTGCCTCAGAAAGTAAACGACAAATAAAAGAAACGCCCCTATTCTTTTCTTTTACGCAACAAAAACCACCCGTTTCCCGATCGGCGGAAAAGTACTATCAACAAATGGATTAAATGCATCAGAAACTACAACAACATCCAACATTGGTCAACAGAAACGTCCCAATTCTCCTTTGCAACAATATTTGATCGTACGTTGAAAACCGACTCTGCAGAAATTGAACGAATTGCGGTACGAAACTTTGCCTCATCCACCATACTCTCCAGACCTCTCAAGTACAGATTACCACTTTCTCAAGTATCTTAACAAGTTTATATATGAGAAATGCTTCAACAACCTCAATGGTATCCAACAACCTTAATGGTATCAAAAACATCTATAGCGACTTCATTGCCACCAGAACGTACGATTTTTACGTTTCTGGCATAAATATACTTGTTTTGCGTTGGCAAAAGTGTTGATTTTTATGGCGCTTATTTCGTTCGATAAATGTTTGTTTTAGCAGAGATATTTTCATCTGAATTTAAAAATTAAAAACATTTAAAACATTTAATCACAACATTCTCAAATGATTAATACAGATAATACAGTAATAGATAAAATCATTTTCTCCGTTCATTTAAAAATTCTCGACATAAAAGTATTATTTTTGGTATTTTAGTATATATTTCCAGCATTCCAACGATATCAGAAGTTTTATTATTAACGAAACTATTGCAAGTGTATAAAAAATATGACTATGGAAAATTTCAACTGAATATTAATTTATTAAAAGTTATTTATAAAATAAATATAAACATTAAGAAAATTCAAAAGTTTCTAGGTGTTTAAACTTAGTATATATATATATATATATATATATATATATATATATATATATATATATATATATATATTTCAATTGTTTTCATACCTACTTGTACTAGTATTTTATGCAACAACAATACTCCATGTATTGGTGAGCTGTGAATTTGAGTATTTTTCTAGCCCGGAAATGGGAGCCCACATTATGATGGAAAGAACCATGCGGCGAAATGTTGCAGAGAAAACAAAAACATGAGCGTAAAATCAAATTAATAGTTAAGAGAAACTGTAGAATAAGCGAAAGAAAAGGAAAAAAAGAGAAAGGAGGAGGAGAAGGAGGAGGAAGAGGAGGAGGAGGAGGAGGAGGAGGAGAAGGAGAAATCGGAAATAAAGAAAGACATTGTTAAAAGAAGAAAACAGAAAGGAAAATCAAAAGAAAACGATACAGAAATAAGAAACGATAAATGAAAATGAAATATGAATAACCAACGTACAAATATCAATTTTATGACTAAAATATGAATTATAAAGTGTGTTTATCGATATTTCAATAAGTCGTTCATCTATGCGAACATTAAGTCTAATTTATTTTAAACATCGGAGATTAAATATTGGATAGATATATTTGAAGTGCTTATATATATATACTAGTTGTGACAAGAAAAAATTATTACTATAATACTATAATACTTTGTTTCGGGTTTGTGCTTGATTATTGCACAATTCTCTATGTTAAATTCTTGGTTTAAATTTATCATGTATGTAACCAGTACATTCTTATTGTTGCCAAGTTGGATGCCTATGGCGGCTATATTGAATAGATGTCAGCTCTCCTATACAATCAAGTTACCGGAGTTGATCTTTGCAATAAAAGTTTTAAAATAAAACCGTAGTGTTGTTTTCCTTAGGGGGAGAATTTTATCGTTCCACCCTGTAGTTGTAGTTTTATGTTGGTTTAATATATTTTTAATTTCGTGTCAAGTGGAATGAGTAGTTCTGAGATCATATTTGTATAGTGTTAGTAGGAAAAATGATTGTTCTTGGAGCAAGAATAGGAGGAAGGGTTTATAACTTTAATTTTTGTGGAAGATGTGGGTTACTTTTTTCTGACATTTAGAATTACATGTTTAGTATATTTTGAAGCTTTTAGAAAAATACTTTATTTTATATTCGTTTAAGACCAACATCTTTGTTATCATTATAAAAATTTTTTGTTATCATTATAAAACATTGTAATTTTTTTGCTTATCATGCATTTTATTGTTTATGGATATATTTCGGTCCTTCCACGATAAATACCATATCACCAACTGTCTTACTGATCGTACCCACATCTTAGGATGAGGTATTATTTTTGTAACTTTGGAAAACACTATCTCTCCTGCATGAAACGTTTACTGGGTATGCAAGTGGCCACTTGTGGTCTTGACTGTTTTGGTAAGATGTTGTCAGAAACGGATCTCACCTTCCACGTAAACATAATTTTCGCCGGTGAGGCCGCTGTTGGGGTGTTTGGGTTAGGTGCAATCCTATACACATGTAGGAATTGTTGAGAGTGTCCACAAGGCATTCGATCTTGCATAATATTGGAGAGTGGTGATACCTTTAATTTGGAATGTGTCGCAAAATCTTTTGAACTCTGCAGACGTGAACTGAGTTCCATTGTCGCCCACGATGCAGTCTACTACACCGAAACGAACAGTTCATATAACAAGTTTCTTTTTTCCCAGTTACCAACCTTTTGAACCTTAATACCGCAGCCCACTTGGTGTAGGTATCGACTACGATTAAATAATAGTGGTCGTCGAGCGGGCCTGCAAAATGAATATGAATTATAGACCACGGCTGGTTAGTCTTCGGCCAGGTTTTGAATGTGATGGGTGGTGCTTTTGCAGCGAGGGCGCAACCTATGCCAGAGTCTATCATCTCCATAATGTCTGTGTCCATAATTGACCAGACGGCGTAGCTTCTAATCAAGCTCTTCATTCTTTTTTTTTCTAGGCTGTCAAGGAATTCGTTTCTGGAGACTTTTTGGAATCATCACTCTTTCGTCATATAGTAAGACGTCCTCACAAAGCGAGAATACTTCATGAACATTATCGTCCTTCATGACGATCTTATTTTTGATGTCGCAGATGAAGTCATCCGTATCGACTTCTCTTTTAATTTCCGGTAGGGATACCGGAAACTCTCTAATTGTATTGCCTATCATTGTTTTTATTTTGCAGTCAGTATGAAGAAGAGCAGCAATGATGGAATCCTGAAAAAGTTCCCTTTCCTTAGGTATCAGTTTAGATATGCTATCAGCATGGATAGTTTGTTTTGATGTGCAAAATTATAATTCAGTAAGATTGTACTACATCTAAGCAGTCTATTGGCAGTATATGTCGGTAAGCCTTTCTTGGATCCGAAAGTCGTAAGCAATAGCTTATGGTCAGTTTGCAACGTAAAATGTCTGCGATGTAAGTATCTATGAAATTTTGTTAAGGCAAATATGATACTTAGTGCCTCCTTTTCGATCTGCGAGTACGGTCTCTCGGCTGGTAGTAGCGTTCTGGATTTTTTGGTACCGTCGGGCATTACATAAAGTATACAAGCTCCCACACCATTTGACCTTGCGTCGCTCGCTACTATTATTTTCAGCTTTGGGTAAGAAAAAGATCCGATATTAAAGTATTATTGATTTCCTCAAACCTCACTTGAAATTTAGGCGTTCAATCCCAAGCTTTTCTTTCTTAAGTAATTCGTTCAATGGGGCGCGTTAGCCATGCATGTTCTTTATAAAGACTTGATAGGGGTTAGCTATTCCCAGAAAACTTTGATGTGCTTGAACATTATCGGAAGGAGGCATGTTCTTTAGGACTTCTACCCTCTCCGGGTCGGGGTGTCTACCATTCTTATCAATTATATAACATAGGTATTTTATCTTGTTCATGACGAAGTCACATTTAGTTTCTTTCACTTTAAAACCGAAGCTTGGAAATCTTTTAAAAATTTCATGTACGTGTTTGCGATGCTCGCCTGTGGATTTACTGGCAATGATGATGTCATCTAAGTATGCACAAGTTGAGTCGAGACCGCCCAGCATGGTGTCCATGACCTGCTAGAAGATCAAAGGTGCTTCCTTGACCCCGACAACTAACCTCTTAAACTTGTCAAGTTCTCTGTGCGTATGGATGCAGAGGAGTTTAGAACATTTCTCCTCGACGGGTATCTGTAAATAGGCGTCATTTGAATCAACCTTATAAAATATTTTACTACCGTTCAGGTTGTTGAACACCGCCTCTGGTGTGAGGAGAGGATAGTGGTAGTCTTTTACTGCATTCAGGCACGTGGAGAAATCTGCACATACACGAATCTGATTGTTTTTTTTGTCATATATACGGTAAAGGCTGCCCATTCACTGGTGCTCACTTTCGATAGTATTTCGGCCTCTTGTAGCCGATCCAGTTCCTTATTGATTGCCTAAAACGGGACGTTTCGTTTTTTCTTGAAAGCGAGTATAGCGTTTTCTTTCAGTTCGAATCCAGCTATAGTCTTAGTACATCTTCTGAGATCCACTGAGAAAACTTCTGGAAAAATTTATTTTAACTCGTCCTTCAATCGTTGTGCCCCCGGTTGATGAGTCTTCTACCTTATGGTAGAATTTGTTCATTGGTTAGTCCCACAATTATAATTGTCCCATCCAATCCGTTCCGCAAAGGTTTTCGGATGTCTTATACATAAACTTTCACGTTTTTGGCAGTGCCATTTAACGCCACAAGAAGTGTCAGTTTTCCCACAAATTTTTTACTTCATTGCCTGTGACTGCTCGAGCTAACGTATTCGTCTTAGGCGTGGTTGGTTTCCTCAACCTTTCTCATGTATGTCGGTTGATAATGGACATATCTGAGTCGGAGTCCAACTGTAACTCCACTATCTCATTGAGGATGTTGACAGTGACGTATTTCTGCCAGTTCTTCTCAACTTTCCTGCCGAATCGTGTTTGTCGAACCCTGTAGTTTTTGTTCCTTTTTCAATGCATCGCTTTGTGGTCTTTCCCGCCTCACTCATTGCATATTTTGTTTTTGTAAAAAAACATCTATCGAACCAATGCAAACTGATTTTATGGTATTTATGGTGGTTAAAGAGTTAACGACACTTACAAAATGGATGTGTCAGATTTGAATCCAGTTTAACAGAAAAATCACTTAGGGATGTTGGCAACCTTCATGTTGTGCCTCCCGTAAGTATTTGATGTTTTTCTAGAAAGAATTCTGACGTACATGCTTCTGATCAACCTTAGTAGCAAACCCCAATCCCTTCTTTGTTGAGGTCCCTAGATACAGGAAAGCCTTCTGCTCTAATAGTTTCTTTTCTAGGATTGCTAGACTTTGAAATTCTTTCCTACTTGGCTGTACTGACATGCAGAAGTTTAAATTTAATATGAACAGACATTTCTCTACTTAACTCCCCATAATACTCCGTTAGACATGATCTCAAATAGCTTCCATTTACGCCCAAGTGGCAGTACATCTTGTTGGAAGTAAAAAATAACAAATAGAACTACATACCAACAATAATAATCTGATTCATTCAATATGAATGAATAATGCACATCATCATCATCATCATCATCATCATCATCATCATCATCATCATCATCATCATCATTACCAAAAGATATCTGAAAGCTGGATTTTTCTTCCCAAATCGAACCGGTAGGAATCAAGAGTGATACATATAACGAGGCATTTTCGATTAGAAATTTTGTCAGGTTCGCAATTTAAACTGGTTTCTGTAATTCTAGATGCAAACGTTAATAGTTAATAAGTACTTTTATCTCGTTAACAGATTTGTTTATTTTTTATCCCAGTATCAATGAAAACCTCTAAAGCCTTTGTTGAATTGCGTTCCTTGGAAATATTGATGCGATTGCGTCTTGCGAAACGGAGCGCCTCTTGCATCATCGCCAGTGTATTGTCTCGTTATCATTACGAATAACCTCCCAAATCTTCTACCGTTAAGACAATAGTTTATCAATAAAAATTACCGCATACAAACTGTTTTTCATTTATACCCTTTCTTTCTTTTTTATTCTTTCATTTTTTCTGTCTTTCTTTTTCATCCTTTCATTTTTCTTCCTTTTTCCTTTCTTTCTTTTTTATTCTTTCATTTTTTATTCTTTCATTTTTTATTCTTTCATTTTTTATTCTTTCATTTTTTCTTTCTTTCAGTTTTTATTCTTCCATTTTTCTTTCTTTCGTTTTTCCTTCTTTTGTTTTGCTGATATTTCGAATATTTCGAATATTTCGAATATGGAGACAATTTTTTAAAAAGGTTGTGCCATTTTCTGCTTTGTCTATGTCTTTTGTTTACTCCTGTTTCAATTCCATTCCCCCTTTCTTTCTTTTTCTTTTCGTTCATCTTATTTTATATTCTTTATTTTTTCTTTCAACCAATTTATTATTTTTCTTGGTGAATTTTATTCGTGTTTCCTTTTGTTTCTTAATTCGTTTTTCTTATTTCTTTCTTTCTCTGCATATTTTCTCATTTCTTGCATTTCCCGTGCACCCTTCATTTTTTGCTTTCTTTTCCCTCGATTTCTTACTTTTCATAGAAGAATTATACTCTTCTACTATTTTTCTTTCTTTTTCTATTTTTTCCTTCATTTTTATTCTTATATCCTTTCTTTTTTCTTTCATTTTATTCTCTTGTCTTTCTTTTCTTCGCCTAGTTTTTCCTTATCCCATTTTCCTTTCCTTCCTTTCATGTTTCTTTTCTTTGTATCATCTTAATCGCTGAATATAAGAAAGTCCACATCATCACGAAATAGAATCATTCGTCTTTTAACATCTCATAGAATTCCAAAACTCTAATCTTCGTATCAGTTCGAAATTCAACCGAGATGCAGTACCTTCTCAGGATGCATATTCCGTGATCGCCATGTCGCATGCTAATCGAATCTTGCGAAATAAAGTGTCTTCATATTATCGCGTATCAGCATAATAAATGATGTCTTATGCTTCAGGGCACCTGCGAACTACTTCACTACGATAAACAGCATCTGACAACGAACGCATTACTAGATTCTGTTGGTGCATTAATTTCAACCTTGAGTTCATTCTTTTAAACTATCTCCATTTAAGTGCACTTCTAATTCATCGATCGTAAAATCAGCTTAAATTAATCGAAATATTATCATGTCGTATACACAGTACTTCTTATTTTGTTTCTCAAAGAAAAACAAGTGCACACCATTAATTAAAAACAAGTTATTTTCCTGCATACTCTACCAGACAAGAGCAATTTATATCATGGAATCCAACATAGACCATAAGGAATCTATACGATAATCTATTTGAATGGTCAATTTGACATCGGAAAATTATGTTCCCAACTTCATTACCAACTTAGTGTTTGGTAAAGGAGAACTTTACTGGAATATTTGAATATCTAATTATCTCATATAGAAG
The DNA here is from genome assembly GCF_053919585.1 of Euprymna scolopes. Classification (NCBI taxonomy): domain Eukaryota; kingdom Metazoa; phylum Mollusca; class Cephalopoda; order Sepiida; family Sepiolidae; genus Euprymna; species Euprymna scolopes. The sequence continues at coordinate 157,092,316 of NC_136491.1, forward strand.
CCAAGTGTTAGTTCCCTGAAGGAAGTCCTTGATTTATGAGAACATGGACTGAAGTAAAATGAAGCTAAGAAATAGCTAGACTTTTAATGGACTTTCCTTATTGGCATAATTCCCGAAATTGCTGTTTTAGCATATACTATAATAACCTAGTTGGATAACATGAATTAACAGTCTGGAAGAGAGAATGAAGAGAGAGAACAATTTTTGCCCTTTTTAATTGTTTATTGCTTTCGAAAATAAAGTAGTGAAATCTTCTAATAGACGTTTGGAAAAAGCATGTATAATTTGATGAGTGAAAAATCAGAGAGAGAGAGAGAGAGAGAGAGAGAGAGAGAGAGAGAGAGAGAGAGAGAGAGAGCGGATCGAGTCGGACGGTGATGAAACATCGGGAATAAAAGTTGCTGAAAAGACAACCCGAGATTAGTTGATTCGCTGGGATGAAGCTTCTTTGCCGTTGTTCCCGAGATTTGCCGTTGTTCCCGAGATTTGCCGTTGTTCCCGAGGATCCGTCAAACAAAATTAGGGACCAGGTATTTACCCGATGTTACAATCCTAGAAAATAGTTTTTTAACAAAACCGTTTTCAAAACAGTTTTTTAACAACACAGTTTTCAAAACAGTTTTTTAACCAAACAGTTTTCAAAACAGTTTTTTAACCAAACAGTTTTCAAAACAGTTTTTTAACAAAAAGAAAACTAACAGTTTTCTAGGATTGTAAAATCTATACCACTAGACAATTCACGCTTCCATGTCACACAGAATCCCTCGGCAATATAACAATTGTTCAAAAACATTTAATGACCATTACTTATAACCATTATTAGTCTGCAAAACAGGTTACTCATTTTTCATTATTTTTTTAAATTACATGTAAACAGCCTGAAAAAATACCACCAAACGAAGAAAGAAACCAAAATTATAAATAGTATTTCAAACGCGGCAAACTGACGAAACCACTTTTAAAGATGCAGAGTCGCATCTAAAGCAAACACTAATAGAAATGGGCGAAACATGAAAAGAATATTGAATGTTTAGGACTGAAATCTTAAATAATGACGAGACTTTATGAATTAGCCAATGTGAACAAGGAAATTAGATTAGCAAAACGTCCTGTTCGAACCAATTGTAAACACATCATTTTCTTTTTAACAAATTGCTCAATAGTGTAATCTTTTTCCCATAACGGATTTTAATATTCAAAGAAAGTAATTTTGATTTAAAAACAAAATAAAAATAAAAATCATAAAAGCTAGCAGATTACCATTTAGGAACCAATTCGTCTTCCATGTTAGGTGTTGCTTTTAAATATTCATGTCTGCCTGTGAAAGTTAACGAATAGAAATTCGCTTTGATCAACGAGTAGTTCCGTTTAAAAGATAATAGTTTTGTTCAAGGCAGTAATTCCATGTAGGGTTTCCGAAATGGCCGCCATACAGCTATGAAAAATAGAAACATTTTGAACATTTCGTTTAGGGTTTATATTATGAAAACTAAGCGCAAATAGATATTATAATAAACATCGAATAGAAAAAAATCGAAAGCAGTATCGAACTTAAATTGCATTAATAGCGCATGTAACTATATGCAAATAACAAACCCCGAATGAAGAAATACATGTTGCACAAAAAAAACGAGTTAAAGTTCTTTTCTATTGTTTGTCTAGTCTGTGACTGAGACTACAGCGTGTTGGTTCCTGAATAAATTTACATTGCTTTACTATTTACATTACTTTACTATTTTTGGCTGGGAAATCTATTCACATTCTTAGAAAGAATGCATAATAAAAAATATCGGTTAGAAAATTAACAAGTAGGGTAAATTCCTTTGTAAAACAAAGAGAATGGGAAATTTCCTGGTCGTCACCAATGCTTTAAAAACGTGCAAATTACGCATGTTTGAAACATGTTAGTAACAATGCATGCTTAAACACGGAGGCATGTCATGCCATGTGTCTAATATGCACGTGTTGGTCATGCATTGACGTCATGGGTCTCAATATAGTCAGTCAAAAAACTCAGTCGGGGACTCAGTCAGTCAGGAGAGAAGACAGAGCTGATAGAAACTTGGAAGCGGAGGTTAGAAGAAGAATCGTGTAAAACTTGAATTCCTTGATGCAAAGCCATTGACCGGTCACATGATATGGTATAATAAACAGAAACATCATCTTTTTGTATCTGCGTCTTCGAGTTATGTTTTCAACAGAAAACGTATTTTCTATTTATATTATAAGAACTTGTGAAAATCATCATCTTAAAAATAGTTTAAAAATATATGTGTCAATGTTTATAGAAACACTTCCATTCACAGAAGTGTCAAACGTAAATGCCAAACGCTCTATCTCTCGGTCTATCTCTCAGTGTATCATAAATCTCCTCTCGTTGAATTACATGCTCGGCGCTCTCCTGTAATAGCCTGTACCCTGTCTCTCTATATATAAGACTGTCTCTATCTCATAATATGTCTCTCTCTTGATATATACGCGATATATCTGCACACGACATGAACCTCTAAGACGAACATAACAACAACAATATAATACATACGTCATCTTCTAAAATATAACCCCTATGCAACACTGTCAACAATTTCCTATACTCTCTATCTGTGCTTTCAACTAAATAAAAATTCCATGAGCAAATTTTCTTTCCTAGAACTGCCTGCCTGTGGAACACAATATTAGTTGACGATAATATAGCCGTTTTCAAGCCCAATGTAAACAAGTTCTTGTTGAGTCGTCCTGTTAATCAGATTCTGCCTAAGTTTCATCATTATCACGGTGCTGTCTCACCGATTACCTGAAACTCTTTAACGTTTATCCTTGAGTGATTTTTTCACCTTGATAAGTATTGACCTCCTAGTAAAAGAAGACAGGTGCGAACGAGGCGGAGACATCACTCTTGAGAGTCTTGCTATTGCTATCAATACACGTGTATTTCATAACAGAACAGCATTTTTGCTTTCTTGTCCGATAATACCTTTCTACAATTTCCAGGTTTTTACGTACTGACGAGTGACCATTTATCAAGGTCCAAATACCACTTGAGGACAAAGGCCAATGAGTTTGCCAAGTTGACATTAACAATGTGAGGATTGATTGCAATGGTTGAAATGTATAGAATTTGATTATTTTGGAAGCGGTTGAATAAATATTTGTTAACATTGGACATGAAAACGATCATACTGTAGTAAGCTGGAAAACAGTCTCATGGTATTGTGTTCAACAAAGGGATAGTTCTTGAAAATACATAATATTCTTAGATGTTTCGTTTAGTTTTATATCGACAGAGGAGAGTAATCACATTTATTATTTACACTGGTTGTTGCTTGATGAGATTTTGCCGTGTTGTGATAATGTTTGAATTAAAGTTCAATATGCAAAAGTCAAGTATCACGGTACAATTGTGCTCTGGGCAGAAACATTACTTCGAGCTGTCATACCAAAGGGCCTGTTGTTAATTTATATGCTGGGCTTTTCTGCTTTTGCGATAATAATACTTCTCAAATGCACTTCTGAAATAAGACGGTTTTAGCGTTAACGCTACTCCAAATCGCCTCTTCCTGCTTTCATTGGATATTTTGAGTTATCGATTATCGATATTTATCGATGACATTTCGGTACAAAACATAATCGATCTAAAGCTAGGCACATAAAGTATATTTATGTGAAATTTAAAAAAAATCGCCCCAGCCGTTTCGGAGTTCATAGGGAACGAACACACGCGCGAACACAAACGAACAAGATTCCTTTTATATAACAGTAACGATTATCGTCATTGCATTATGAAACGAAAAAGGATGCTGACTGAATTGCTAAATAAATCAAGTTATGATTTTATCGTAAAGTTATAACCGCAATGTATCCTGTCTCCCACACACGATGTTTGTCTCCTTATAGATTAGTCCTTTGTTATAACCCAAGTAAATTACCGCAAATGAGTTCAGGTGGCAAGATATTTCTTAACTAAGGCTAATAGTCGTCTCTTGTCTTTGCGATAGTCATCTTTGGTTCTTGTTAGCTCCTTAGATCAAGTAGCTTCATATATTGTCTAGAGTCATAAAACGATTGTATATACAAATATATTCCGCCAGGTGCATATACAGAGGACACAATAAAAGGAACGGAATAGCTAATCTAATCTAATTTATCTATATAAATAAAACAATAGAGGTATGTGTGTGTAAATATAAATAAACAGGTGATCTCTTAAACTACTTATCACTTAATATATATATATATATATATATATATATATATATATATATATATATATATATATATATATATAGTAATTTATAAAATATATATGGCGATTAAGCTACACTGAATATTCTGCGTTTCATCCACTATAGGATTCGTCAGACTTATGCGCGAAGTCTGTGGTTGTTTCTTGTATTTATATATGTTGAGGATTTTAGTTAGCCAATCAGCTTTCTAGTATTCACCGCGCCCCTTCCTATCAGCCAATGGGCATGCATTTTATCGAACAAAGGATCTGTTTTAGACCTAGGTTAGTGGTTTAAGGTAGACGTTTTCCTCCCTTTTATATATATATATATATATATATATATATATATATAAATATAAATATACCTATGTGTACACACATACATGCACACATGTGCCCACAGACCACTCTGGAATGCTGATCACGTTGTGATAATGATAGAAATCACCCTAAATTCTCGCCCTAAATCTGAAGACCCACTACTCAAAACAAAGATTTTACTTGTTATAAACCATTCTTGTTGTATAATTACTATTTTCTGTTAATTTCAGTGTTATGTGACCAGTAGTTTAAGTATTTTATCAGTGAAATATTTTCAACACAGACACACAAGCATAACTACTGTTTTATTTATATAGATTACATTTTAAAAGGAACTATACGCACGAATGGGCGTCAATAATATTTATGTGTTTTTCTAAAATCCTAAACCCTAAAACTTACTATTATGAGTTATGGATATTTAGGCAAGATAATATGAAACATGTGCACATTATTTATTTCTTGCTTTAAACTTTAACATCATGGGAATTGTCATCGAAACGATAGCATTTTCCCTAAAGAAAATAACATTAAAATTTAAATCTAACGCTAGATTTATTGCGTATACACGTCATGGGATGACTATTTCTTTTTTTTTCTATCACAAACACACCCACTTTCTTTCTCTCTCTCTCTCTCTCATGTATATATATATATATATATATATACATATGTGTGTGTGTGTGTTTACACTCGAACTAAACGTTAAATCTCTGCTCTACCAAATTGAAAAGATGGATGGAAAGAAAAATAAATAGGGACTGTTACTGTTATATATATATATATATATATATATATATATATATAACTACTTCATTTATTCACATAAAATTAATATACGAAAGTATAAATTTATGCGTAAACTTTAAGTATTTACTTCAAAAGTGCTCAATACGTAGGTAGAGCTAGTTAGTAATTTATAAAATATATATGGCGATTAAGCTACACTGAATATTCTGCGTTTCATCCAACTATAGGATTCGTCAGGCTTATGCGCGAATTCTGTCGTTGCTTCTTGTTTTTATATATGTTGAGGATTTCTAGTTGGCCAATCAGCTTTCTAGTCTCCACCGCGCCCCTTCCTATCAGCCAATGGGCATGCATTTTATCAAACAAAGGATCTGTTTTAGAACTAGGTTAGTGGTTTTAGGTGGCCGTTCTCCTTTTTTTTATACATATAAATATACCTATGTGTACACAATAATGCACATATATATATATATATATATACATATATATATACATATATGTGTGTGATCGTTTATGTATATTCATGTTTATTTAATTTATTTATTTGTTTGTTTTCTATTGTTATTGTTAGTTTTAGAGCTATTTTGTATCGCTATCCTAGAGTAAGTTTTATTTTGTGAACACAGTTGTTTGCTATTTCCCGCCTACAGTTTAATAGATTTTGAGGTTCTTTAAAGTACAGGATAGACAATTTTTCATGGAGGCATAATTTACATGGGTCGTCTAAATGTCTGCATGTGGTAGCTTGTCTCATTATTTTCCATTCGACTACCGGCGAATGTCCGCTTTCTTTGAGTTCCCAGTATTTATTCGCTAGTGTTGTTTTTATACGGTGTTTTTTATTTTTGAATGTGCTTTTGTGGTCATAGTATCGGGTTTTGAAATCTAAGGAAGTCATGCCTATGTAATATTTCTTGTTATTCGGGTTTTCGTTCGCAAATATTGTTGCTTAATAAACTACGCTTTTTGTTAGACATTTATTTTGGATTGGGCAAAGTGTGCGGTGTCTACAATTGCATTTATCTTGTTCGTTATTAGTATTTTTATTTATGGTATGGTTGTTCTTGTCCGGGGTTGGTTTATTATTATTATTATTATTATTATTATTATTATTATTATTATTATTGCTAGTGTTGGTTTTATTTCTGTCATAGTGTCTACTTATTTTATTGTTTATTTTGTTGCTGTTTACATTGTTTTCATTTAGTATTTTGTTATTGTGTGCCTTAATTATCATCTCTAAATTTTCGCAACAACTGTAAGATAACTTCAAGGTATTTTTATTGAAGATTTTGTGTAAGGGGTTGGTTGCGGGAAAGTGTTTTTCAATAAGATCTAGAAATTTCTTGCCAAGTTTTGTTTTTAACATTTGATTGTATGGGGCCGTATACCAAATTATAGTTCTTTTTCTTCTGTTTTTGATTTTATTATAGTTTAATATATATATATATATATATATATATATATATATATATATATATATATATATATATATATATTAGCAGGGAGACCCGACGTTGTATAGGATTGAATAAGGATCCACAAATGTCCCACCCTTCCATACTTTATTGTCATCGAAATCTGTGAAATCGACCATTTTTTAAAAAAATCAAATCGATTACTTACCTTGTCTAATTAGCCCCCCCCTTTACGCAGTGTACCGGGAGGAAACTTTACATCCTTCCCCACACTGACGTAGTGCGCAATACATTGCACTGTAGAGAATCTACCGTGTATTTTATAAAATAATCTGTAAATAATGGCTTCACTTTAAGTTTAAAATGCGAAAGTCAAGTATCATGGTTCAGCTGTGCAGAAACATCTATTTCGAACGCGCCCCTGTCTTATCAAAAAACCATCTGCTGATTTTAGGAAAATATTTTTACATAATCACTTGAATTAAAGTTAAACGTACAAAAATCAAGTATTATGGTTCGATTATTTATTTCGAACACGCCCATGTCTTATAAAAGACTCTACAGTTGATTTTACAGGCTGGGCCTTTCTGTTTGTGCGGTGATAAAACTTCTGAAATGCATTTGCGATGTTAGGTTGTATAAAAGTCGAAATACTCGAATGTTTTCGATTATCGAGTTTTGATAGATATCAGATGCATTGAGATACAAATCCTACGTAAGAACCCTCCCTGACACATCAAGTATCTTCATATGAAATTAAAAAAAAAAATCTGTGCAGCCATTTTCTGGTCTACAGGAAACTCACACGCACAGAAAAAATCCTTTTATATATAAACACACACACACACACACACACACACACACACACACACACACACACACACACACACACACACACACACACACACACACACACACATATATATATATATAAGGTATGAAATAAGTAGCAATATATATGCTTATTATCAATATCGAGCGACAAATGTGGATATCGGCCAGTGTCTGATGATGTCCAAGAGTCCAAACCTTATGGTACATCAAAACCAAGGAACAAAACCCAACGAAACAACTGCAACATATTCTCTGGATGAACATTCCAACGGTGTATGCTTAGGGAGGGCTCTTTAGATGCTAGTGTCGTTGCAGGAGCTACTAGATTGAAATAGTAGGCAACGTCGAACTACCTTAGGAGCCTGACACCGGATTTTCCTCAACATTTTCTCCTGAAGCCTTACACATGGTTAGATATTCCATAAAGCAGCAGATACTTTAAATCAGGATTTACCTCATTCTAGATGGACAGCCTTCCAAACTGACGAGTGCCATCTACCTCTAATATCACATGACTAGTATATTCGTGTCTTAGATTAACATTGATAATTCGGATTATTTAGATTATTGTAGTCAGCTGGAAAATAGGCGAGTGAAACAGAGTTTCACAGGCGGTCAGTTCTAAATAATAGACGTTGTTCATGGAATTTTGGTTTATTCAGGTACAGAGAATGGGGAACTTGTTGGTAGTCGTGGTACTTAAACGAATGCTTTTGTGGAAGTTTGGCAGTTTCACCATAGATTGAAGCTCAGGCGTGCACCTGCCATAAACATAACAATAAAGAAGAGACATACATTTATTCTTACACCGTTTCAGTGGATGTAACACCCGATCTTCTGTAATTCTGCAAGGATCTGTTGCCTAATGAATAAATTACTGTAAGTTACACTCTTCTGGAGATTGAAGGTGTGCTGGTCACACTAAAATAATAATTGCGAATTACATAAAACTTCTACACAGTCATGGCTGACAAAACTAGAGCATGCTATCGTAGATTAAATAAAGGGTTAAGTTGGAACATCTATGCAACTTCCCGAATTCGATAAACGATCCTCGAGTTCAATAGAAAGATTCCAGAGTTCGACAAGATACACCTGAAGAATGTCGGAGATAGCATCGACCGAAATGTTATGCGAAAAACATTCAAAATGACAACAGTAGTCCGAATAACCCAAATAATACGTAGCTTTTCGTTTTTTTTTCATCTGCGTGCCTCTGTGTATCATGCGTCGAATAGCTTTCTCTATTGAACTGTTAACCTGTCTTTTCTATCATTTTTGTTTCTTCAACACCGAACAGTACCACGCGCCTCTACATTTAGAAAGGTTGCTGCGATATCAGACTACCACCAGCTATTCACATAATTTTAGTTTGTCTCCATTTTAATGATGTCGTTTATTTTTGCCGTCAACCGAATGGAAGTAACACACGATTTCGTTTTGCACTTCATACAATTTTTTTCCTACAACAACAACAACAACAACAACAACAGCAATAACAACAGCAACAACAACAACGGGTACAAAAACAACACCAAGACGTTCACAATAAAAACAAAAATGAACATGAACACAAATATCCGTTTACGTAAAGCCAATAAGCACGAAAGAAAAAAAAAATAACGAGACGAAAAATATTATTTGCAATTATGGAGAAATGGCGCGAAGATAACTTTAAATTAGAAGTAAACAACAGCGAAACCATTTTCCTCATTTAAAAACAAATTACATTAATTATAAGTCATTTTTACAAATTTAAAATGAGACGAAAATCATTTCTAGTCTATATTTACGTACAAGCGACGTCTGTGCACAAGCGCTGCCCAGGATAAATGGACAACCACCCAATTTGACACTTCTGCACCTGTATTCCATACTTATTATTTTTTTTACAGAGGACCCTATCCTACTTTGACAAAGTTCAAAACTCACCCCAAAATCTAGTAGGTGATCAACTTTTCTCCTCCCGCAGTAGAGATGTTACGATTCTGTCTCTTCTTTATTGTTATGTTTATGGCAGGTGCACGCCTGAGCTTCAATCTATGGTGAAACTGCCAAACTTCCACAAAAGCATTCGTTTAAGTACCACGACTACCAACAAGTTCCCCATTCTCTGTACCTGAATAAACCAAAATTCCATGAACAACGTCTATTATTTAGAACTGGCCGCCTGTGAAACTCTGTTTCACTCGCCTATTTTCCAGCTGACTACAATATGTTCGTCTTCAAGTCTAATGTAAACAATTTATTGCTGAGCCGTCCCCTTAAATAATCAAATTCTACCCAATTCATACCATTAACGATCACTACGTTGTTGTCACAGTAACTACCGTATACTAATTAAGCCTTATCCTAAGTGGCCTTCAGATATCGATAAATGTTAAGTCTCTTGTAAACAATAGTTATACATATTAATTCCATAATGTTCTGAAAGTATCAAATTAATAGGAACATGTAAAAAATTGTATTATTTGAAAACTACGAAAAAGTATTTGAGATTGTGAAGATACAAAATACAACCTTGTCAGCACCAACCAACGATATAGCTTAGAGCTTGTAGTAGAATAAAACAATAAAACAAAGAATTGTTAAAAAAGAGGATCTGTTGTACGACCATGTGCTTCAAAAAAGAAAAAAGCAGAAGAAGAAAATCATGAACGAAAAAAAGAAAAGAAACGGCAACAGCAGAAGAAGAAGATTCAGAACAAAAAGAAGAAAAAGAAGAAAAAGAAGAAGAAGAAGAAGAAGGAAAAGAAGAGGAAAAAAGTAAAAAAAATGAAGAAACAGAAGAAGCAGAAGATTTAGAACAACAAGAAGAAATAAAAAAAGAAGCAGAAAAAGAAAAAGAAGATTCAGAAGAAAAAGAAGAAAGACAAGAAAGAAAAAAGACAAGAAAGAAGAAAAAGCAGAAGAATACTCGGCAGGATTGAAAAAGAATAATGTGTTACATTTTTGAAATAAGTACATTAAACTGTTTTCAAAGGAAGTAATAGTATAGTTTCGTCTTCAGGTACATCATCTGCATTAGTAATAGATAATCTTATGATCACTTTTTTGAAATTTAAATAATCCTATTAGAAAATACAACCAGCACCAAACTCCAAGAAAACCAACCTGCCTCCTCCCTTGAGGCTTGCATTGACGAATGTCCGCGGGTTTAGAACTAACTTAGATGATTTTGAATCATATCTCCTTGCAAACTCCCCGGATCTTAGCCTTAAGTGAAATTAACCTTCACTCCTCTAACCACTTTAACATGCCGTGTTATCTCCCACTCTGCTGTAATGGACTCGGACAGACATATGCATGGGCTTGGAGTCTATATTCGTAACGCCTTCCCTCTGACTAGAGAAATAAAACTAGAAAACGACGACCAGGCTTTTTTGTGCTTCAAACTAAATATGCAATATAATATTAGCTACTTTTTATTTTCTCTACCGCTCTCCCTTAACCCAGGACTGTACCCTAATAAACAAAGTCTCTGACAGCATAGATATAGCACTCTCCCTCGATACTAGCGCTGAAGTACATGTATTTGGTGACTTCAATGTCCACCACAGTAACTGGCTTGGATTCTCTAATTACACAGACATAGCTGGTAGCACAACACATAGCTTCTCTATATCCCATTCCCTATCTCAGACGATTACAATCCCGACACGTTTCCCAGACCAGCATGACCAACATTCCTCACTTTAAGATCTATTTCTGACAACAGTTCCCGATGATTGCACAACAAATGCCCACAGCCCACTCGGGAATGCTGATCACGTTGTGATAATGATAGAAATCACCCTAAATTCTCGCCCTAAATCTGAAGACCCACTACTCAAAACAACGAGGTATTACAAAAAGACCGATTGGGAAGCCATCAGGGAACTCATCAGAGATGCTCCATGGCAAAATATCTTATCTCTCTCAGCTGAACAGTGTGCAAATGAGACTGGTTAAATAACTGACTGGTTAAAAACAAAGGCAGCATTGCACCCCACAGATTCAACCGACATAAGTTCAGTTCAAACAGACAGAAGTTTATAGAAGCCAGAAATAATTTTAATAGAGTAATAGTGACAGCTAAGACAGATTACACTGAAACCACCAGGAAACGCATTGAAGCACAGAAATTAGGAACCCGTGATTTTTGGAAAATCTACAACAGTGTAGTAAATAATGGGCAACGATTCCCCCACTATCAAACAATCATGAGGTTGCTTGCCCGGCAACCGACAAGGCAAATCTGCTTGCCAGTCGGTTTACCTCAAACTCCACACTGGAACTGACACACCACTCCCTCCCCGACTTCCCTTTGCGGACAGACGCCACACTAGCCGATTTGAAAATCACCGCTTCTCAGGTGCATGGTATTATAAAAACCTAGACACCTCAAAAGCAGATCTCATCCCGGCTGTGCTAATAAAACAATGCTCTGCTGAGATTGCTCCAGTTCTCTCCAAACTTTACAATAAATGCCTTAGCGAATCTTGCTTTCCCGACTGCTGGAAAACTGCTTCTGTGGTACCAGTCTTCAAGAATTCTGGTGAAAGAACTGACTCACTAAATTATCGTCCCATTAGCCTCCTCCCACTTTTCGCCAAAATATTTGAGTCCTTAGTTAATCAAGTCCTAGTCCAAGTCCAAGTCCAACACCTAACAGCTGCTAAACTCCTAAATGACAAACAATATGGATTCAGGCAAGCACGTTCAACAGCAGATATCTTAACTGTAGTCTTTGAACATATATACCGTTCACTGGACAAAACAGGGGAGGGTAGAGCGGTAGCCCTTGATATATCTAAGGCTTTTGACATGATATTGCACGATGGTCTTCTAAGGAAAATTAGATCATATTGTATCACTGGAAGAATACACAATGTAATTAAATCCTTCTTAAGTAAGAAAAATCCAAGTTGTCCTCGACGGTCGTACATCCAAACAATATGATATAAATGCGGGAGTACCCCAGGGGTCTATCCTTGGACCCTTATTGTTCCTGATATTCATAAATGACCTCCCTGATAAAATTGTTTCGGAGATGGGTATATTTGCCGATGACACCACCCTCTATAACAGGCATGAGGGGAAAACAAATGAACACATATCTAAGGAAATGGCAGAATCACTAGAGTATGACCTCCAATCTGTAGTGGAATGGGGAAAAAATGGATGGTCGCGTTTAATGCTGCCAAGACTAAGCTTGTTTCCTTCAATAACTACAATAAATCTTTTCTACCACTAATAGCAATGGCTGAAAGTACTTCCTTTAAACTCCTCGGCCTAACGTTTACAGGGAATATGAACTGGAATATATACATTGAGAGCATTTCCAAGGCTGCTGCAAGAAAGGTGGGCTCTCTCTACCGTGCTAGAAAATTACTTACGCCTGAAAGTATCCTGTACCTCCATAAGGCCACCATTCGCCCATGTATGGAGTATTGCTGTCACATTTGGGCTGGTGCATCTACTGCTTGTCTCTCACTCCTGGACAGGGTTCAATAGAGAGTCGCCAACCTGATAGGTCCTGAACTGTAATCTAAGTTCCACTCCGTGTCCCATCGACGAAATGTTGCATCGCCCTGACTGTTCTACAAATACTTTAATGGTGGCTGCTCTGATGAACTGCAAGCACTTGTACCTCCTCGATGTGACTACCTCCGACAAACCCGACAAGCAACTAAGTCCCACCCCTTTACAATAGAGATCCTTAGGTGTAAGAAAGCCTTTTACTCCAATAGTTTCTTCCCCAGAACCGCAAGTCTTGGGAACTACCTCCCGGGATACTGCTTTCCCAACTGTACTGATATGCAGAAGTTCAAGTGTAATGTGAACAAACATCTTTCTACTCATCTCCCTTCCTAATGCCCCCGCAAATTATCCTTGAATAATAGCCCCCTACTTCAAAGCGCCACTTGCCTTGTTTGGAGTGAAGATTGAATAAAAAAAAAAACAAAACAAAAAAAAACATGCATTCAGACAATTACTATTGAAGAAAGTATTCAATAGTTTTTATCGTTATATTTCGCGTATGACATTCTTTAAGTTATATCGAAAAATCAACCATTCTCACAGCAACGAACAAAGGTAACTCACTCATGCCATATAACACATCACACATGGGCAACTCATGTACATTTCATGCTGCAAAGATTTTGCCGCCAAGAAATATTGAAAATAAGAATTGCATATTTCAATTCCTATTTTCAATATTTCTTATATCAAAGAAACGGAGAAGCGAAACAAATACACGGAATTGGCCAAACAGCTGAAACGGGATATAGAAGATAAAGAAAGTTAAAAATAACCAATAAGCATAATAATAATAATATATAAAACATAATAATAATATAGAAAACCTAATAATAATAATATAGAAAACATAATAATATAGAAAACATAATAATATAGAGGCCCCGTGTTTTGACAAGCTTCTGGGTTTGACCTTTACTCCTGATCTGAAATGGAACACGTACATCAAGTCTGTTGCTAAGGTCGCTGGAAAGATGGTGGGATCCTTCTACCGCTCCAGAAGATATCTCACTACTGATGCAATTCTCTATCTATATAAAAGCCAAGTACGTCCAAGGATGGAATACTGTTGCCATATCTGGGCAGGAGCTGCTAAAAACAGCCTATCCTGCCTTGACAGAGTACAAAATAGACTTCGTGGCTTAGTGGGGGATGCCCTTTTCTCTACCCTTCAACCTCTCTCCCACAGAAGAGACGTTGCGAGCATATCCTTGTTTTATCGTTATTTCCATGGCAGGTGCTCGTCTGTACTCCAATCTCTGGTCCCCCTTCGCCAATCTTTCACGAAAAACACCCGTCTAGCTGAATCCACTGTGAAAAATTTCCCCCACTCTATATCTGTGCCTAAATCAAAACGCAGATTCCATGAACAAAGCTTCTTTCTTAGAACTGCACGCCTGTGGAACTCTGTTCCGTCTGCTTGCTTCCCACCGGACTACAACTTGGATGTCTTCAAGTCCAACGTTAACAAATTCCTAATGAACCGCCTCCTTAAATAAACAATTCATCAAATTACCACACTAACGTAATGTACATGCAATAACCCTTGTCCCTGAGTGGCTTCCAGGCCTTGATAAGTGGTGATCACTGTGTAAAAAACCCCCAAAAACAATAATAATATAGAAAACATAATAATATCGAAAACATAATAATAATATAGAAAACAAAATAATAATAATCATATATAGAAAACAATAATATTATAGAAAAAGTAATAATAATAATAATATAGAAAACATGATAATATTATAGAAAACGTAATAATAATAATATAAAAAACATAATAATATAAAAAACATAATAATATAGAAAACATAATAATATAGAAAATATAATAATAATATAGAAAACATAATAATATAGACAACATAATAATATAGAAAACATAATAATATAGAAAACATAATAATAATATAGAAAATATAATAATAATATAGAAAACATAATAATATAGACAACATAATAATATAGAAAACATAATAATATAGAAAACATAATAATAATATAGAAAACATAATAATATAGACAGCATAATAATATAGAAAACATAATAATATAAAAAACATAATAATATAGAAAACATAATAATATAGAAAACATAATAATAATATAGAAAACATAATAATATAGACAGCATAATAATATAGAAAACATAATAATAATATAGAAAACATAATAATATAGAAAACATAATAATATAGAAAACATAATAATATAGAAAACATAATAATATAGAAAACATAATAATAATATAAAAAACATAATAATATAGAAAACATAATAATATAGAAAACATAATAATATAAAAAACATAATAATAATATAGAAAACATAATAATATAGAAAAAATAATAATATAGACAGCATAATAATATAGAAAACATAATAATAATATAGAAAACATAATAATAATATAAAAAACATAATAATATAGAAAACATAATAATATAGAAACATAATAATAATATAGAAAACATAATAATATAGAAAACATAATAATATAAAAAACATAATAATATAGAAAACATAATAATATAGAAAACATAATAATATAGAAAACATAATAATATAAAAAACATAATAATATAAAAAACATAATAATATAGAAAACATAATAATATAGAAAACATAATAATATAAAAACATAATAATATAGAAAACATAATAATATAGAAAACATAATAATATAGAAAACATAATAATAATATAGAAAACATAATAATATAGAAAACATAATAATATAGAAAACATAATAATATAGAAAATATAATAATAATATAGAAAACATAATAATATAGAAAACATAATAATATAGAAAACATAATAATAATATAGAAAACATAATAATATAGAAAATATAATAATATAGAAAACATAATAATAATATAGAAAACATAATAATATAGAAAACATAATAATATAGAAAACATAATAATATAGAAAACATAATAATAATATAGAAAACATAATAATATAGAAAACATAATAATATAGAAAACATAATAATATAGAAAACATAATAATATAGAAAACATAATAATATAGAAAATATAATAATAATATAGAAAACATAATAATATAGAAAACATAATAATATAGACAACATAATAATATAGAAAACATAATAATTTAGAAAACATAATAATAATATAGAAAATATAATAATAATATAGAAAACATAATAATATAGACAACATAATAATATAGAAAACATAATAATATAGAAAACATAATAATATAAAAAACATAATAATAATATAGAAAATATAATAATATAGACAACATAATAATATAGAAAACATAATAATATAGAAAACATAATAATATAGAAAACATAATAATAATATAGAAAACATAATAATATAGACAGCATAATAATATAGAAAATATAATAATATAGAAAACATAATAATATAGAAAACATAATAATAATATAGAAAACATAATAATATAGACAGCATAATAATATAGAAAATATAATAATAATATAGAAAACATAATAATATAGAAAACATAATAATATAGACAACATAATAATATAGACAACATAATAATATAGACAACATAATAATATAGAAAACATAATAATATAGAAAATATAATAATAATATAGAAAACATAATAATATAGACAGCATAATAATATAGAAAATATAATAATAATATAGAAAATATAATAATATAGACAGCATAATAATATAGAAAATATAATAATATAGAAAACATAATAATATAGAAAACATAATAATAATAATATAGAAAACATAATAATATAGACAGCATAAAAATTTAGAAAACATATTAATATAGAAAACATAATAATAACATAGAAAATAAATAATAATATAGAAAACATGATATTATAGAAAACAGGATAATATGGAAAACATAATAATATAGAAAACACATTAATAATATGGAAAACATGATAATATAGAAAACATAATAATAATATAGAAAACATAATAATAATATAGAAAACATGATAATATAGAAAACATAATAATAATAATATAGAAAACAGGATAATATAGAAAACATAATAATAATATAGAAAACATGATAATATAGAAAACATAAAAATAATAATATAGAAAACATGATAATAATAATATAGAAAACATGATAATAATAATATAGAAAACATGATAATAATAATATAGAAAACATGATAATAATAATATAGAAAACATAATAATAATAATATAGAAAACATGATAATATAGAAAATATAATAATAATATAGAAAACATAATAATAATATAGAAAACATGATAATATAGAAAACATAATAATAATAATATAGAAAACAGGATAATATAGAAAACATAATAATAATATAGAAAACATGATAATATAGAAAACATAAAAATAATAATATAGAAAACATGATATTATAGAAAACATAATGATAATATGGAAAACATAATAATATAGTAAAGACATTAATAATATGAAAAACATGATAATATAGAAAACATAATAATATAGAAAACCTAATAATAATATAGAAAACATAATAATAATAATATACTAAAAAATAATAATATAGAAAACATAATAATGATATAGAAAACATTATAATAATATTGAAAACATGATAATATAAAAAACATAATAATAATATAGAAAACATGATAATATAGAAATAATAATAATAATCATATAGAAAACATAATAATACAGAAAACATAATAATAATATTATAGAACACATATAATAATAACATAGAAAACATAATAATAATATAGAAAACATAATAATAATAATATAGAAAACATGATGATATAGAAAACATAATAATAATAATAATAGTATAGAAAATATAATAATAATATAGAAAATATAACAATAATATAGAAAACATGATAATAATGAAAACAATAATAATATAGAAATAATAATAATAATATAGAAAACATGATAATAATGAAAACATCATAATAATATAGAAAACATAATAATAAAGTAAAACTTTAAATAATAAAGAAAACATAATAATATAGAAAACATAATAATAATATAGAAAACATGATAACATAGAAAACATAATAATAATACTAATATAGAAAACATAATAACCTAGACAACATGATAATATAGAAAAGATAATAATAATAATTTTGAACACATAATAATATAGAAAACATAATAATAATAATAATAATAATAATAATAATAATAATACAGAAAACAATAATATAGAAAACATGATAATATTATAGAAAACATAATAACAAGAATATAGAAACAAAATAATAATATAGAAAACATAATAATATAGAAAACATAATAATTTAGAAAACATAATAATTTAGAAAAAAATAATAATAATAATAATATAGAAAACATAATAATATAGAAAACATAATAATAATATAGAAAACATAATAATATAGAAAACATAATAATAATAATCATATAGAAAACATAATGATAATAATAATATAGAAAACATAATAATATAGAAAACCTAATAATATAGAAAACATAATAATTTAGAAAACATAATAATAATAATATAGAAAACATAATAATATAGAAAACATAATAATATAGAAAACATAATAATATAGAAACATAATAATAATAATATAGAAAACATAATAATATAGAAAACATGATAATATAGAAAACATAATAATAATATAGTAAACATAATAATAATATAGAAAACATAATAATATAGAAAACATAATAATAATATAGAAAACATAATAATAATATAGGAAACATAATAATATAGAAAACATAATAATATAGAAAACATAATAATATAGAAAACATAATAATAATATAGAAAACATAATAATATAGAAAACATAATAATAATTTAGAAAACATTAGATTAATAATATAGAAAACATAATAATATAGAAAACATAATAATCATAATATAGAAAACATAATAATATAGAAAACATAATAATATAGAAACATAATAATATACAAAACATCATAATATAGAAAACATAATAATATAGAAAACGTAATAATAATAATATAGAAAAAATAATAATATAGAAAACATAACATTAATAACATAGAAAGCATAATAATATAGAAAACATAATAATAATATAGAAAACATAATAATATAGAAAACATAATAATATAAAAAACAATATAATAATAATATAGAAAACATAATAATATAGAAAACATAATAATAATATAGAAAACATAATAATATAGAAAACATAATAATAATATAGAAAACATAATAATTTAGAAAACATAATAATAATAATATAGAAAACCTAATGATATAGAAAACATAATAATAATATAGAAAACATAATAATATAGAAAACATAATAATATAGAAAACGTAATAATAATAATAATAATATAGAAAACATAATAATATAGAAAACATAATAATAATATAGAAAACATAATAATATAGAAAACATAATAATAATATAGAAAACATAATAATTTAGAAAACATAATAATAATAATATAGAAAACATAATAATATAGAAAACATAATAATAATATAGAAAACATAATAATATAGAAAACATAATTATATAGAAAACGTAATAATAATAATAATATAGAAAACATAATAATATAGAAAACATAATAATAATATAGAAAACATAATAATATAGAAAACATAATAATAATATAGAAAACATAATAATTTAGAAAACATAATAATAATAATATAGAAAACCTAATAATATAGAAAACATAATAATAATATAGAAAACATAATAATATAGAAAACATAATAATATAGAAAACGTAATAATAATAATAATATAGAAAACATAATAATATAGAAAACATAATAATAATATAGAAAATATAATAATAATAGAGAAAACATAATAATATAAAAAACATAATAATAATAATATAGAAAACATAATAATATAGAAAACATAATAATATTGAAAACATAATAATATAGAAAACATAATAATATTGAAAACGTAATAATATAGAAAACATAATAATATTGAAAGCATAATAATATAGAAAACGTAATAATAATAATATAGAAAACATAATAATATAGAAAACATAATAATATAGAAAACGTAATAATAATAATATAGAAAACATAATAATATAGAAAACATAATAATATAGAAAACGTAATAATAATAATATAGAAAACATAGTAATATAGAAAACATAATAATAATATAGAAAATATAATAATAATATAGAAAACATAATAATATAAAAAACATAATATTAATAATATAGAAAACATAATAATATAGAAAACATTATAATATAGAAAACATAATAATAATATAGAAAACATAATAATAATATAGAAAACATGATAATATAGAAAACATAATAATAATAATATAGAAAGCATAATAATATAGAAAACGTGATAATACAGAAAACATAATAATAATAATAATATAGAAAACATAATAATATTATAGAAAACGTGATAATATAGAAAACACAATAAGAATAATAATATAGAAAACATAACAATATAGAAAACACAATAATAATATAGAGAACATAATAATAATATAGAAAAAATAATAATATAGAAAACATAATAATATAGAAAACATAATAATATAGAAAACATAATAATATAGAAAACATAATAATAATAATAATAATATAGAAAACATAATAATATAGAAAACGTGATAATATAGAAAACAAAAGAAACTCATAAAAGTAAGGAAAGAGAAATTGAATCTTGTGTTTAATTTCGGCAGCCTCGTAATTCTCGCTTCTCTTATTTTGTTCTTTAGTTCTCACATTCTATGATCGATGTTTCTGATAAGGAGGGAGGAATTGCTGTTTTTTGAGTCAGAATCTATTCCATATAATATTGATCGTTGACAAGTTTTTGACCTTGAAATAGTATTTTCATATCAAGTGGTTTTATCATAATAAAGTCATTAGATATAAGCGGCGATCTCCATAAAAAAGTACACAGAGTGGAAGAATAATTATGCCTAAATACAAACACTGGAAGAAAATAATTAATATGTGTTGTAGTATGAGTAAATTACAGATAATAATAAACTCTTCCACTTATAGTAATAATACCCACATCTTTTATTTGTTGTTCAATATATTTCTTCCACTACAGTTATGTTCTTCTTCCAGAACCCTCCCCCCCAAAAAAAACACACACACGCACACAAATACACACCATTCATTAACTTTAACATAAACATTAAGTTTAGGTGACAATACGAATAAGAAAGAAACTGCAGGAATTGTACGCACGCAATGGATAAAAAGAACAGTTACGTCAGTTTATTATCTGAGGAACAAGTAAAAGTCAAGGTACCCTAAAATGCCCGGATAAGTTTCGTCGACACCGTTTCACAGATGAAAACGCCTAAAGAGACAGGTAATAAGTCCGTTTATTCTCCGAAAATAGGTAGTAATAAATGAGCGTATAGTTTTCCGTTAATTATGATGAATTCTAAATAATGTTGTATTTCTTCATTCCGTTTGCATTTCTCTCAGTCAGATCTGGATGGTTGTATGGAGAGAAACGATCTACATATATTTATATAGTTGATTTCTGCCATTCACTTTCTATTCATTACTTCTTGTATCGTCCACCTGACAATAACTGTTGTTGATGTTATATCGAACGGTATTAATAATGCATTGCAAACTCATACGTCAAGATCAATTTTTGCGATACCGCAAAATAATTTGTAAATGTTATAAAAAAAGGTGTAGAGTCCCTCGATAATTGTCAGCGAGTAATCACTGAAAATAGTTTGTGTTAAAACTCAAAGAAAGTAAGGAGTAGTAACAACAACAACAACAACAACAACAATTACAACAACTATAATAATATTAAGAGATTGTTAGATTGTGGAATAAGAAAACTTCGATCGTGCCAATAATCATAGGTATATTTGGATCAATTCCTGATGATCTTATGGAACAGCTGAACTCCTTGGGAATCAAGTACAACATCACCGTACTCCAGAAGTCAGTCATGCTTGGCACAGCAAACATCCTACGTCGAGTGCTTTCCATCTAATTAAATCTTTGACTATCCTCGCTAACTTTGGTGTAAGAACCCGCTCTTGAGAGAAAAACAGTGTAAAAATATCACAACATTGTGAAGTTAATGATGATGATGATAATAATAATAATAATAATAATGATAACAATAACAATAACAATAATAACAATAACAATAACAATAATAATAACAGCAATAACAACAATAACAATAATAAATATAATAATAATAATAATAATAATAATAATAATAATGGTAGAAGCTCTAACGAACTGCAAGCCCTTGTACCCCCTCAACATAAATACCCCCGACAAACTAGACAAGCAACAAAATTTCACCCCTACACAGTAAAGATCCCCAGATGTCAAAAAGCCTTCTCTTTTAATAGTTTCTTCCTCACAACTGTTAGACTTTGGAATTCCCTTTGGGTTTCTGCTTCCGTAACTATACTGACATGCAAAAGTTTAATGTAAACAGATATCTTGCTACTCAACTCCCTACATAGTATCTTTGCAATTTATATCCCAGATAGTAGCCCTCTACATCAAAGTTGCACTCTGCCTTGTCTGAGGTGAAAATGCCATAAAAAAGTGGATGGGGAGTACTTAGATCGTCTTTTAAATTATAGAGGTTGGAACTAATAAAATGTACTTGGAAAAACCAATTATATAGCGAGTTTTAAGAATTGTTAACCGAAAAAAAATGGTAAGAAAAAAAAATTCCACTAGATTGCCAACGAAATCTCCAGATATAGCGGGAAAACCACTAACTTGGTAACACTGGTTATCGTTCCATATTCTGTGACCGAGAAGCGCAACATGGCGACAGTTCAGTAAATCACAAAAAATGACATCGTTCTTGTCATGCATAAATTCTCTAAAGTGTATTGAACATAAAGCTGATTATTGACCTCGACACTTCGATTTAAGTTGTCCCCTCTTATTGCACCAGATTTCATATGGCCGAAGAAAACACTACGACTTACTTAGTCGTAAAATTTGATTTTTCTGAATAATGAGAACAAATAAATACTTGATCAAATTACGTGATTTT